>NW_015168055.1:1135012-1264643 GCF_001447785.1 Gekko japonicus
GCACTGGTATTTCTGGCCACTGTGGGATACAGAGTGTTGGACTGGATGGGCCTTTGGCCTGATCCAACATTGGCATCTCTTATGTTGTTATGTTCTTATGTTCTACAGTGAAATTCTCAACGAGGATTCCGGATATGAGCTTCGTTTCGATTGTCTTCTTCAGAAGTACATGTAGTGGTTTGGTGCAGTGGTTAGCCAGTTTGGTATAGTGGTTAAGTACGCAGACTCTAATCTGGGAGAACTGGGTTTGATTGGGTATGTAACAGCACACAATACAGTACAGTGCTCAATGTGCAAACTGACAATGAATTCAAATAATTTTCTACAGTAAACTACTCATCGAGTTTTACAGTGAAATTCTCAGTGAAGATTCCGGATATGAGCTTCGTTTCAATCATCTTCTTCAGAAGTACATGTATACTATCAAAGTTTTAATTCATTTATATCGGGAATCAATTTCGTATCTTCAGCTCTGTATCATTACTGAGCTGTTGCATGTAGTTAATAGAATACATGTACTTCTGAAGAAGACAATCGAAACGAAGCTGTCAGCGAGCTGCCATTTCCCTGGGACGTGTCCCATCCCCCTCCCTGTCTCCCAAAGCCTTATCCTGTTCATGTAGTGCCTCTGTAACTGCCAAGGTCTCCAGCTGGTGTGATGTGGTGTTATGTCTTGAAGCTCTGGCTTGTTTAGGTTTCCCGTGTGAACTCAACCTGTGTTTATGGAATTGGCCGTTGCTGTTCTCAGACCGCTTCGCGCCTTTTCTAATCTGTAAACCTGACGAGGGAAATATGTTCATTGGTTTAAACCTGGTTTGAATTTCCTTTTAATACACCTTCCCTGGGTATTGTAGTTATTCTTAACAATCTCTGTATGTTCGTGATCAACCATGCTTTGGAAATAAATCTTTCTTCTTTTTGAACGTGGATCTATTCTCCTGATTTGGGATCTAACAGATATTTAGAAAATATACAGTGCAACCCTAAGGACACTATCCTGGGAGTAAGCCCCAGTGAGTAGACTTGAGAGATTCTGACTGGACCTGTTTGTCATGGGCATGGATGAGGATGAGCTGACAGAGCCTGCAGAAACCACAGCTGGCCCCTCTGAAGCAGCAGAGGAGGATAGCTGGCAAGTGCCTGTAACAGCAGTCTTCACACCTGGCCCAGATAAGAAGGAAGAACTGCAAGCTGAAAGCCTTCCTGACTCACCACCATGTGTGACTCGTTTAAGGGAGCGACTGCGACAAAACTTAGCAAGCAGATGAAGAGAGGCCAGGCTACAAGGGAGATGCTCAGCCAGCCCAGGAGCCTGGCTGATTGTGCAGCTGGCTAATTGGTAGCAACATTTAACTCCACACTCTGGGTAGTACCCGTCGTGGAAGCAACAAGTCAGCTTTGTGCTGCTAGCATCCACTCTGGCTCGGCTCTTGCACCTAGACCTTTGGACCCCCTGGCTTTGGACTTTGCTCTGTGTTCCTGGCTCCTAACCCTGGCTTGGCTTTGGACTACGTTTCTGGTTAGTGATTTGGACTTGGCTCTGTGTTTCTGGCCCCTGACCCTGGCTTGGCTTTTTGGACTTTGTACTGTCTTCTTGGCTTCTGACCTTGGCTTGTTCTGGACTCCCTTTGACTGGCACCCCAACCCATGATACTGTTTAGGATTGCTCTCATAGTGTATCTACAACACACATGTGCTAACTCTTCACTTTCTGCTCTTGATGCATGAAGTAGGATGTGGAGAGAAAGATTAATAAAAACTAAGTTTTCTTAAATCTTTGGTTGAGATCCACAGTGTTAAGTGTAATGCAGAAAACTGTTGTGGATATATAGATTATGAGCTCAGACTTCTGTCTAAAAACTGGATGAGCTATCTATGGGATTACAGTCAAAATAACGATTGCTGTAATGGACAGGTTTGGGAACAATGCACATGCATGCATGTGTGTGCACACAAGGTTTTCGCTCATTGGAGCCTGGGTCACTCAGTTACAAGAGCATGCTTTGTTCTCCCCATAATTGTGACCTCAATTATTGAGTCATTCACTCATATAGAATAAATTAAAGGGGTGAACATTTCTTGCCTTTCCCCTAGTTTGGCTGATAAAAGCCTATGTAACTGGGAGCCATGGAGAACTAGTTAAGAACATAGCTCATCCCTTCATCTACAAATCTTCACTTTGAGTTATATTTCATGGTCACCCTGCAATGCAACAAAGATACAGAACCCTGAATTGGCTTCTATAAACAAAATCCAGTCATTAATGGCTCTATGTGGAGGTGCACATAATGGCTCTATGAGGGGAACAGAACACCGCTTGGTGATTCCAGCTTGCTTCAACCAGGGCCAGATCCTTTTCAGTGGTGGCCCCCACCTGGTGGAACGAGCTCCCGGAGGAGATCAGGGCCCTGCGGGACCTTATGCAGTTCCGCAGGGCCTGCAAGATGGAGCTCTTCCGCCAGGCTTTTATATAGGGGCCGCCACCTCTGCCACATCTATTACTACCATCATTGGAACAATGGGGTTGGGAGTGGTCCCCGGAAGAACTGCCATAATTCTGCATGGCACTGATGCTGCTGGACTGGCTTGGACCATCGACAGGACAATTTCACCCTAATGAAATGATCGATACCATCTTCAGAGACCATCTTGTTGTATGGAGCACTTTATTTGTTTTGTTGTGACTTAATAGCTTTTAATGTTTTATACTGTTTTATGTATGGGCTTGTGCCCCTGTGTAAGCCACCCTGAGCCTGTTTGCGGGGAGGGTGGGGTAAAAATGCAATAAATAAAATAAATATAATAGTGTGTGTATGAAAGGAGGATGGGGGGGCTTGCCCTCTCTCTAACAAATGTTAAACAGTGTTTTAGAGCTAAACTAGATGTTATGACAGCCACAAGTTTGACCCATGGCCACCACCACAATTTTAGGAAAGGATTTGCCCATTTAAAAATGCCTTGAGGACCTAATCCTGATTGGGTCCATGGCATGGGAAGAACAGGCAATCTTGCTTCCCCGCACCATTTTTAAATGGACACATTCTTCCCTAAAATGGCAGTGGCAGCCACAAGTTGAATCCAGAGCCACCATAACATTTTATTTAGCCCTTAGTTTTGCCCAGAGCAGTAAATGGCAACCACTGGGACACCATTGGACTGATGACTCAACTTACCTTTGTGAGCCCAGGTCTGAGGTAAGAAGCAGGTTTTGCCTCCCTTTCAATGGTTCCCTAGATAGCAGCCCATTTAATTTGTCCTGTAGAATGCAATAGGAAACATGGAGAACCAAGTCTAAGATTATTTACACAGTTCTTTTTACCTGCATATAAGGGATCCAGTGAAGAGTGAGTGATGCTGGTTTTGGTGCTATAGTCTGTGGGGAAACTGTACACTTCCTCCTTGGTAAACTGCTGTGCTCCAAACTGAGAGAAAGCACCTGAACAATAAACGACAGGTAATTTTAAAAAAAACTTGGAAGTCCATTTCTCATTTCATTTGAGATTATTAAGCAATGGACACTGGAAAAAATGTTTGTGAGAAATAAGCAAGAAAAGAACACCACTGACAGTGAACAAAACCCTCCAAAGTTTCAGCATAATATAATTATTTCTTTGTATTACAGAAAGTGTCCTATGTACTAGCCTGCAGATATATTTCTTCCAAATTTCAGTTATATACCAGCAAATTCTATGGCTTGAATGAATCATTTCAGTATTTTAAAACAAGATATTTTAAACAAAATGGACTATCATTTAACCTTCTTTGTAGAAAGATCCCTTGTAGAGACTTTGCACTACATCATATCTCACTCATAATAAAGTAAAAACAATGATGTGCTCACCACCACTGTACTCATTTGCACCCCCTCCCCAATTAAAAAGATTCTGGCTATGGGCCTGTCTGGGAGACAAACAATCCACTAATAAGGGATATTCCTGGCTTTTAGAGACAGGACTATGCTTGGAGTATTCATGCGCACCCATCTGCCTTTGGATTCAGACCTCTCAACCACTCTGAAAGGTTACAACTGTCATTAGCACAAAACAGGCAAAGGTCAAGCTATGTATAAGCCAAGGCATTGCAATGAGGCACAATAAATCTAATTTTTCAATCCTAAAAATGCAGCATGTGTTTCCATAAAGTAGATTAAATGCCAATAACTATACCGTCCAAATGAAAAACAAAACACTGCTTCGAAGCTAGGGTAGCCAACTTCAAGATGGAAAATTAATGGCAATTTTAGGGTGGACCTCAGCAGGGTATAATGCCATAAAACCCACCCTCCAAAGCAGCCATTTTCTCCAGAGGAACTGATTTTTGCAGTCTGGAGATCAGTTGTAATTCTGGGAGATCTCCTGGCCCAAGCTGGGGGTTGGCAACGCTACTCTAATTTCCTGTATGTATCACATACCCTCAAGAACTGGCAATAGCTTAAATTTTCAAGAGAAATAACATTGCCTATGAACTGTGACCTTGAATCTGTAAACCCTTTCTCTCCTATAAGCTACTCTGGGATCACCATCAGAACATTTACTGTTGTGATCTCCTAGTCTACCCAAGGATGTTGCCTTTCTCCCATCTTCTTCCAGACAACTGCAGTCTCCTCACACACACATGGCATAATGAACAACAATTATAACTACTGTGGTGAAAAACTGTACCTCCATCTTGAGATTCAATGGTAATAATGCCTTCTCTTTCAGGCCCGAAGCCTTGTGTGGTTTTGGCTTGCACTTTGAACTTATATGGAATATTTTCATTCAAGTAAGGGACTGTCAAAGTAGTCTCTGGGCTGTCTCCCTCCACATAGATATTCCTGGGTTCCCCTAAAGGAACAAAAACATTTTAAAACAGTAGAATCTGGAGAAGAAGAAATAAAAGATCTCAGAGCTTCCTTTCATTACCAGACAATGAAATTCATAGGGGCTCCAGTGAAACAGGACTTTGATGATCAGGGCCCCCACAAAATTATGCTTTTCACTGGAAGTTCAGAGAGGCCCAGTGGCAGTCCAGGCTGCAATCTACATTACCATGAAGGGAAAAAAATTGAAGATGCACTGTAAATAATGCCTGAGGATATTTATAGAAACTTATTTCCTTGTAACTTTTCTGGAGCCAGAACAGAGATTTTCTGGTGCCAATCTAGGGTTGCCAAGACAAGCCTGGCAACCAGCTGGAGAGTTGGATATGAGGACATGGGGAGCACAAAATCAGCTGCATTTTTATGTTGCTTTTTGGGAAAACGCAAAAGTGACATAGGGTAGCCCTATGAATCACCAGAAACTCTATGGTAAAACCACAGAGTTTCCAGTGATTCCTAGAGGTACCCTACATCACTTCTGGGTTTTGTCTGGAAGTGATGTAGAAATGCAGCCAATGTCACCTTTAAAAAAATGTTCTTCCACCATTCAGAGCAGAATGCCTGGCAGCCTTAGAACAGCAGTCTCAAACAACATTCTGAACTGCTGGGCCTCCTGATCCAGTCTAAGGTCCTTCTCGAAAACAGACACTAGGACTGCGTCAAGTGAGATTCATTTGGGTAGCCGTGTTGGTCTGAAGCAAAAGAACAAAGTTTGCGTCCAGTGGCACCTTTGAGACCAACAAAGTTTAATTCTGGGCATAATGCACACAAAAGCTTATACCTGGAATTAAACTTTGCTGGTCGTAAAGGTGCCACTGGACCCAAACTTTGTTTTGTGTCAGTGAGACTGAGAGACAAGGAGATTTGTTTTCCTCTGTTAGAATAAAACCATCAAGACCCTGACATGAGAATCCCTTTTAATGACACAAAATAGTTAAGAAACTTGTAGGACTCTTAGGCTGGATGTTGCTAGGCATTTTTCAGAAATGTAGAATATGGAATAGTAATTTCAGAATTAAAACAAACATTTTTCATGGATTACGAGACTGCATTATGAGATGAGGAATTGTGCTGTGGGGAGGTGTTACAAGTTTGTACTGGGCACCGTTGATAAGGCACATACAGCATTTAGCACACACAGGGACTGCCCTGTTCTGCTATATAGCCCAGGAAATACTCTCTGGGAACACTAGAGGTTTCACATTTGAACTAGAATTCAGTTCAGAGCTTCCACATACCTCCACCATGTAGCATCTCACAAGTGACCATGTAGCCCAGAATAAACCCATTGGGTTGGCGGGGTCTTTCCCAACTCAGTTGAAGAGAATCTGGACTCAGAGCTGTGAACACCAGAGGCCCTGGTGCGCTAGGTGTGCTCAAGGTAAATGGAGAACCTGTATGAGCAAAAACAAAAGATCAGTATTCTCAAGAAGAAACCAGCAAAAACTGAACTGAAATGCTGTACAGGATTTTACATAAAAACATTTTCTTGAATAATGAATATAAGAGTAAAACGTAAAATTAAAAATATTCAATATGCAAAACCTGCCTATCTTTCTGATATGGAATCAATGCCAAAATTGGGAATTTATTTTATTGAAATATAATGTTACATAATTTTTTTTTACATTTTTCCAAATTTAGCATTGTCATATTTGGGTAAAAACCAGCCAAACTCTAGTGATAAAACATTGGTTTCAAAACGGACTCTCTCTCAAAAAAAATAATAATCTGAAATATTAATCAAATTTGCATTCTGTAGTTATTTTTGGCAGGGGTGAAAAAATTTCACCACTATCTGTACGGGCGCCCCTTCACGGTCCTCACAGACCACAAGCCGCTGCTGGGCCTCCTGGCCCCTGACGGCCAGACCCCACAGATGATTTCGCCCTGGGTGTTCCGCTGGTCTATTTTCCTGGTGGGGTACTCCTATGCTCTCGTCCATCGCCCTGGCAAGGCGATGGGCCATGCAGACACCCTGAGCCACCTGCCGCTGCCGGTCTGTGACCCGGATCCTGCTCCCGCCCACCAGATCGCTCTCCTGGAGTCCCTTCCGGATCGGCCAGTCCATGTCGCGGAGGTGGCTCGTGGCACCTCCAAGGACAAGGTACTTTGCCGGGTCTTGGACTGGGTGGTGAGGGGGTGGCCCGCGGCCAAAGGAGACCCTGACGTAACGCCCTTTGCTTCTTGGAAGGACGAGCTGTCCGTCCACAGGGGCTGTGTCATGTGGGGAAGTAGGGTGGTCATTCCAAAGCCCCTACGGGAGCGGGTCCTCACCGCCCTTCACGAAGCGCGCCCCGGGGTGGTGTGCATGAAAGCCTTGGCCCGGAGCTATGTCTGGTGGCCGGGGATGGACTGGGACATAGAGGACGTGGTGAAGCAGTGCCAACCTTGCCAAGCATTCCGGCCCGAGCCTCCCCGAGCCCCAGAACGGGGCTGGGAATCTTCCCACCACCCCTGGCCCCGGTTACACTTGGACTTTGCGGGACCTTTCCAGGGGCCACTTTTTTTTATCCTGGTGGATTCCTTCAGCAAGTGGCTGGAGGTAGTTCCTGTGCCCTCCACTTCCTCGAAGGCGGCCATCTGGGTGATGTGGCAGATCTTCAGTGCCCAAGGAATTCCAGACACGCTGGTCACAGACAACAGGACGGCATTCACGTCCGCGGAGTTCCAGGAATTCACAAGTTACTATGGTATCCGCCACATCCAGGTGGCCCAGTTCCACCCCTCCACCAACGGCCAGGCTGAGCGCATGGCCAGAACCATGAAGGACGCTCTCCGCCCCTTGGACTCCCCGGACTGGGACTATAAACTGACGGCTTTCCTTTTCGGCCAGCAAACGACTCCCCACACCAGGCCCGTAGCCTGCGTGGGGCCCACGGGGCCCGGCCTCCCCGCTTGGTTTGCGGGCCCCTCCCTCCCGATCCTCGGCGTTTTGCAGGAGGAGGAGGCCGGCGGCCCCTCGGTCTCCGCTTGCGCCGCCTGGCCGCGCACTGCCAGTAGAGCTTCAGGCGGCTTCCCCGGGGATGAGAGGGGCTCTCCCTGATGGAGGGAATGCGCCGCTCTCGCCGGGCAGAAAGGCAACCTGGCAACGGCGCTACTGCTTTCCCCGCCAGTCTCTGCCGCCAGCAAAGGCTCCGCGGGCCGCGGGCGACGCTGTGCCCCATGGGGAGATTTCGCAGGGAGCGGAGCCGAGAGTCACCTGCGGAGTTTGGGGCCTCTTCTGTGGCTGTTCAAAAGACAAAAGACTCGGGAAGAGCTGCAGGTGCTGCTGTTGACTTCTCCCGCCCGCCTTTTCTGACAGGAAGAGGAGGGGGTGACCCAGCAGGCGAGCGAGCGGGTGATGTGTATATGTGTGTGTGTTCCAGCTGATGTGTGTGCGGCGTGCGTGCGCTTCACACACGCGCGCGCACACACACTTTACCCCCCCACCTTTCCCCAGGGCCCCCAAACAAGGAAGGGGTTAGCTACAGCCCTGCCCCACACCAATATGGGGCACAATCTGGCAGAGCTACTTCTAGGTCGCCGCCTGGCAACCCAGTTGGATCACCTGCACCCCGACCGGGCCTCGGCAGAGGCACCAGGCACGGAGACGCATGAGGCAGCCAGGGGTTTCTTCCCGGAGGATCCTATGTATGCACGGAACTACACCCAGGGGCCAGCCTGGATCCCGGCACGAGTCATACGAGTTAAGGGCCTAAGATCGTATGAGGTCTCATGTGAAGATGGGCAGATTCTACACTGGCACATCGACCAGCTACGCCGCTGGACGATGCCATTGGACCCCGAGGACTGGGACATGGCCGAGGCCCCGGAGACCTCACCCCGGACCCAACCACTGGCGGCCAAGCCCCGGCCTCTTCCCTTGGTCAAACCCAAGTCACCTCTTCCAGAGACGCCGGGAACACCGCCCCCAGTGCCTCTTCCGGCCAGCTCGCCTCCGAGGGCTTCAGGGGTGGAGGCCGCAGCAGTTCCCGAGTTTTGCCGCTGTACCTGCACCAGAAAGTTACCTGCCCACCTGAAGGACTTTGTCTGTGGGTGCATTGTGGACCAAGGGGGGAGGGGTGTAATGTATACAGTCAAGACAGCGTGGCCGGCTTGGGCTCCACGCGGTCAGGCACAAACGTCGAGCTTCGTTCCAAGAGACAATGGACTATGTGGATCCTAGCCCGCTCCAATCAGGGGTCTAGGTTCCCGGCCGAGAGCATATGGGACTCTCAGCCACTGTAAATAACCTATTGGGAAATGGGGGGGGGTATTTTGGGTGGTGGTTTCTCGGGGAATATAAGCTGGCCTGTGAGCCGGCCAAAGTCGTCTTGTTCCTGATCGAATAAAGTATGCTTTGCTGAAATCACTCTCCATCTGCGTACTTTTCAGGACTGCAGGCCTGATCCTATGCTTCGCAATTGCTGAGATTGTAAACGATGCTAAGTAGAGGCCTTCATCTGGATGGAAGTTTGCGCCACCTGACAGAGCTCTTAAACAGTATTAGGAAGATAAAGCTACCTTTTTTGTTTTATTTGCTCTTGGACCTTTGGCAGTCTGTTGGCTGTACTTTCATTAAATTGTCTATCTTTATAATAAATTACATAAATACGTTTTTAAAATAACATAATTCTGGTTACTTGTGTGCAACTACCGTGGAAGCCCACGGGGTCAGCCAATTGACTCCTTGACACCTACTTTGATGCACACCCCTCTCCCCTCAGACAGCACAGCATGAAATCAGAGTCAAAGAACTAAAAAGCCTGAGGAGACAATCATACCAGAAGTGCATAAAGCTGAGTAAACTTTTTGTGTATCATTACATAGTGAAAGCCACATTACCTGGCACAGGACTCAGAGGGCTGCGTGGATCCACTTGGGACTCAATAGTGATCACTCCCTCTCTCTCTGGACCCCAGCCTTCATCACTTTGGGCCTTCACTTTGAAGACATAGGAGTGGTTTGGCAGCAGATCATCCACCACCACCGAGTTCTGGGTAGGGTTGGGAATAGTAAGCCTGTGCACTTCTCCTAGAGGGCAGGGAAAGATCGAGCAGTCATCTTTACAAGTCACTGTTGTCAAGGCTACAGCTTCCGCTGATATTGCCGTGAGCTGAGTTATCGCCTAACAATGGGGGAGAAGGTGAATTCATCTTACCCATTAGATGAATGATCTTCAGAGCAGAAAAATGTAGAAAACTATATGAATCCCACGTGCCATGTGGAGAAAAAACCCTTCAGACTGAAGTAATTTTGCTTATTACTAAGTAATCTTAGCAACTAAGGTTGTGTTGTATGCATTTTGATCCAGATGCATTTAATTAGAGTCAGAATGCATGTAGTCTTTGCTATTCTTGTCAAAGAAGCACCTTCTAATAATTAATTGGGTGATCTGTTATAAAGCACTTTTTGGATGGAATAGGGGACGACTATAATCAACCATGCTCTAATGGAGCACCCAGCCCTTAACTTTTTAATAATTAGCAGCAGGGATCGTTTCGTAGAAAAAGAGCTAAGGGAACTCATTAGCATAACTATTAGCATATGCCACACCCCCTGACATCACCGGAAGTGTGTCATAAGGCCACACCCCCTGACATCACCGGAAGTGTGTCATAAGGCCACACACCCTGCCCCCAACGGTCCCGGCCGCCGCCGGCCTTGCAGCTCCACTGCCAAGCCCTATGAGGGGCCCGGTGGTGGACCTGCAAGGCCGGCGGGAGTGCAAGGAAGCCCCGCGAAGGCCCTCCCTGGCCCCAGGCAGGCAGGGGTGGGGAGAGGCAGGGAGGAAGCAACTTACCCTCCCTCTTCTCCTGCCTCCTCCTGGCTGAATGAGGGCCGGAAGCGGGGCGGCCGGAAGCAGGGGGCGGGGCTTCGTCATGTGCCCCACCCCCGTACATCACCCGGGGGAACTGCGATCCCCCGCGATCCCCCCCAAAATGACCTCTGATTAGCAGTATCTACAGTTTTCCCCGTCCTCATATTTTGCCATGTTGATGCGCTGTGAGACTTGTTGTCCTATCTACATTCTGTCTACACAGCAATTATTTCTGTGATGGTAACCTAGCCTTGAATTAGGTGCTTGAAGGCATTCACACCAATGGAAAAGGAATGTAGATGATTCCCAGCCTCCATGCTCTTGGAATTCTCACATTCATCTTCTGCACAGAACATTCCTTTCCTTATTTCCCATCAGGAATTCATACGAGTGTCACAAAAGCAGAGGTTGAAGACGTTCTCTCTGACAGTATTTAACATCTCACTCTCACTCATTGGACATAACAATGAGTCCAGTGGCACCTTTAAGACCAACAAAGGTTTATTCAAGGTATGAGCTTTCGTGTGCATGCACACTTTTTCAAATACATTGGAATGGAAGGTAAGCGTTCAAACTTATAGAAAGAGGCTGAACAGCTAATTAACATGTAACATGATGAAGATGTTTTAAGATATGCAAAGAGAAAACTAAATAATAAGTTAAGGTTATAAGGTCAATAGTAGTTTTGATTTAATTAAGGGGGGAAGAACAGTTAAGTAATAAATATGTCAAGATAGGGAATAAATGTGTAAAGGTATCTTTACAACGAGCGAGGTAACGAACATGAAATTAAGCAAACTCCGGAGGACGGCGGAAGACAGAAGGGCCTGGCGTGATGTGGTCCATGGGGTCGCGAAGAGTCGGATTCGACTGTGCGACTGAACAACAAAAATATTTTCTAATTGTGGGAAGTAAACTGATAAGAAATTAGAAAAGATATCTTTACACATTTATCCCCTGTCTTGACATATGTATTACTTTACTGTTCTTCCCCCTTTAATTAAATCAAAACAACTGTTGACTTTATAACCTTAGCTTATTTTTTAGTTTTGCCTTTGTATGTCTTAAAACATCTTCATCATGTTACTTGTTAGTTAGCTGTTCAGCCTCTTTCTATGAACTCTTACCTTCCATTCCATTGTACTTGAAAAAGTGTGCATGCACACGAAAGCTCATACCTTGAATAAACCTTTGTTGGTCTTAAAGGTGCCACTGGAATCTACATTTGTTATACTGCTTCAGACCAACAAGGCTGACCACCTGGAACTATCTTCATTATACATAACACTTCCTTCTATTTCTCTTCAAGGCTCTTCTTTCATGTCGTAACATCAGTGCTGCCACTATAAAAACAAGAAGCAGCTGCTGGCTAGTTCATAAGTGATTATGTTTTTAAAAGCAGGAAGAGTGCAAACTGATGCACTCATCCCTCTGGAATGTTTTGAATGTCCAAAGTTAGACATTTCCTCACCGTGGTGAGATGTGCGTGCTGTCTCCTTAGAGTATATGCATACAAGAGTGGAACAGAAGCACCTAGGCTTAGCGTCAGGTGTTCAAAACATGATGGTCCTTTTCACTTTCTTCGTTTCTGCTTGGTTCAAACATCTACTCTATGACTGGTGACTATCCTATAAGTTATAAGGTGAAAGGGGTGGGGTATAAATTTGATAAATAAATAAACAAATAACATTTGTGCTGGTGAAACATGAGTGGTTTTCTTCATCTGAGGAAATGAATAAACATGTTCCCCTCTGTACACTTAACTATTCTTTGAATAACATTCAGACTACCTTTAATACCTCTATGCTTCTAATGAAAGGTGTGGGCCTCTCACAGAAATGGATACCCTCAACTAGGGCTCCCAACTCCCCCGGTAGGGCGGAAATCCCCCGCCCCGGAGGCTCCGTTCCCCGACACCGGGGAATCGGGGCCCGGGGGAAACCCCTCCCCGGCGTGCGCGTCACCGGAAGTGACGTCGCATGCTGGGGGCGGGGCCACGCCATTTGAGGGGAAAACAAAGAGTTTCCCCCTCAAATGGCGTGGCCCCACCCAGCGTGTGACGTCACTTCCGGTGACGCTCCGGCGGCACATGCGCGCTTTGCGCACGCATTCCCGACCGGCTCCCGGAGCAGCAGGACGCTCCCCAGCCGGTAGGATTTTTAAATTTGGCAACCCTACCCTCAACTCTCCCTTACAATGACAGCAGTGCGATCTTTACTGACCTCCATTGAGAAGCTGGTACTGGACGCTGTATCCTTGCACCTCTTTGTCACAGTGTGGCTCCTGCCAGCTGACCTTCAGTGAGGTTGGCCCCAGGGCAGAGAACACTAAGCGGGTGGGAGTGTCAGGGACACCCAGATGAGTCCTGGAATCTGGGCCAGAGACAAGTAGTTGTTAGCTTTGGTCTGAAGGCAGGGAAAGTACCAAGAAGCAACTTGCACATGCTCATGAATGCTCTTTCTGTGTCCAGGGAGAACATGGAGAATGTCCCTTTGCAAAGTAAATAGCTAGTCTACACATACAGGGATGGCTACAGATAATGAAGTGAGCAGCCACAGAAAACAGCCACGCCCTCCAGTAACAGCAGCAGCCTGAATACTGCCTGGCTTCAGAGAAGCAACTTCCTGATTGCAGTAGACAAAGAGGAGGAGAATTTGGCTTTGCCAAGCAAACTCCTTATTTCTCCTGTCCCCAGATCCTGGATTCCCAGGGCACACCAAAGCCCCATGCAGACTGAGGCCAGGTTAAGCTCACTCACCCAGAAGCACTGTGTCCAGGCTGCTCAGTGCTTCGAACACTTCTTCAGAGTGAGTGCAGCCCCTGGCTTTCTGTGGGAGAGCATAATGTTTCCTGGATTGTGTGGCTTGCCCTGAAACGCCTGCACAGAGAAACAGAGTGGTACTGGGATCAAGGTCAGTGGTGAGAACACAAAGGTTTGGGTACGCGGGGGGGGGGGGGGAGCCCTGCTTATTCACTACCAACTTACCAAGAACTCCCTGGCATATTTTATTTATATAAGTTAAAAAACTCTCACCTACAGCGGAACATTCCTGGGAACAGCAAAGCAACTAACAGCAGCTTTCAAGGATCATCCTCAGTTTACGGTTGCTTTGGTTTCTGTAATGTATCCATCTCCGACCGCATGCGAGGCTAGGTCGCCACGCGGTCATGCGAAGCGGCCGAGCTTCGCTCTCAGGAACAATGGGCCAAGCGGACCCTAGCCCACACCAATAGGAGGGCTAGGCTCCTGGCCGAGAGCCCATGGAACTCTCGGCCACTATAAGGACCAATCACTTGTGTGTGGGTGTGTTTTTGGGTGTGGGATGGTTGCACATATAAACCGGCCTGCGAGCCGGTCCTAGTTGTCTTGTTCCGAACGAAATAAAAGCATGAGAGCTGAAATCACTAGTAAGTCTCAGTACTTTTCAGTTTCAAAGACTCAGCTCAGACTGTGCTCTTCCCAAAAAGATCAAGTCGAAGTAGCTTTGGGAAAAGGCACACTGAGGACAGGGAAAGGAGGACTGGAGCACGATGTCATGTGGATACTCTAAAAAAAAATACCCCACTCCAGTTTGAAGACCAAAGCAGAGCAAAACCTGTAAGTAGAAGCCACCTGTTTTCTGGGGAAAGGGACAGCTATGTAAGGCCTGCCCTGCCCCATTCTTTCAGGTAACCTTTTAAAAAGGTAAGCCTGAACTGGCCCAAAGGCACAAGCCTTTGCCTCTTAGCCCATGGCCCTCCCACCTGTGAGTAGGGTTCCTAAATCCCCCCGGGGGGCAGATTTCCCCCCGCTTTCAAGGCCCAACTTCTGCCCCGCGCGGAATCGGGCCCGGGGGAAACCACACCCCTGCGCGCACGTCACCCGGAAGTGACGTCGCACACTGGGGGCGGGGCCACGCCATTTGAGGGGAAAACTCTTTGTTTTCCCCTCAAATGGCGTGGCCCCGCCCCCAGCACGTGACGTCACTTCCGGGTGGTGCGCAAGAGTTAGACGCCGGCCGGGAGCCCCCCGCTCATGGCCAAAAGTCATTTGGCAACCGTACCTGTGAGGTACTGGGAGAGAAAACATCGGAAAAGATGCACAGCTGAGGCACTAACCATCTGGGAAGGGAACTTCTGACTGGCCCTCTGGGGCTGTAGTGCAGTGCTTGAGTAACATCTGTGGAGCATGCAGCACGGTAGAAGTGCTCTGCACCATTCTGGCTCAGAGGAGTGCAGTTCACTGTAGTCACTTGTCTCTTTGTTTCCTTAAACTGTATTTTAGATTTTTAAATTGTATTTTACTGTTTTTGTAAACTGCTTTGGATCACTGTTGGGGAGAAAAGTAAGGGGAAACTGGCTAAAATGACTTAAATCATGTGATTTTAATTAACAATTTATGTAAACCACCTATGTAACCTGTTGTGGTCCAAGAACCCAGACCAGTAGCACAGAAACAGCTAATAGATGGGAAGAGAGAGCCTTGCTCCAGAAAGATCTGCTTGTAAGCGCCTTAAAACAGAGTAATGTATGCATCCTTTTCCTTTTAATTGGGAACAGAAGGGTCACCAGCTTTTCTGCATGTGCATGAAGGAGTTGATCTGTTTTGTCCATATGGGTACCACAGTTTCCAGCATAATGTTGCCAAATATCACAAGCGACCCTTCCTCCCTCTTGCAGCAGTGGCGAAGCTGGTCAGATCCAACTTGAAAGCAGTATCTAATTTGGTGTATATAGCTTTGCATAGTTGATTTTTAAAGGACAAAATAAATTGGGGGAGGGGATCCATTCCACCTATTATAAATACTTCTGGCCATGATGGAATGAAGGGATCAAGAAAGCTTTTATCTGCAATGATTGGTGTTAAAGGTATGACCCAATATAGGTTGCCCACGACAATCTTAACAGCACCCTCAAAATGCTACTTGAGTGCTGACTATTTGCAGTGGAAGGAAGACATTTATATGTCCTGAAACACAACAGTTTAATTTGCGTAATCATCTCCCAAGTAAGCGTCTACCTTTTTCCATACCATTAAACTGTATCATCTTCTTAAAGGGTAGCTGCCAAAGCAGGGGGGAAATTCTGAGCATTAAAGATAACTATGATCATTAAAGTCACTAATGGTAAGAACAGTTTCTTAACAAACTTTTGTTAATGTAAATCAGTTTCAAGAGGGACATTTTGCAATGTTCTCCCTGCCACCTCTCAATGAAAGGCTGGTGGAGACACAAACATAAAACAATTTGCTTGAGGATGAAGCATGGAGGATGCTGAGAAGATCTCATGAAGCCAGAGAATTAATCAGCCTGGGTAGCTGCTGTTGAGAGCAAAAGGACAAAGCAGGATGGGTTGGAGGGAGAGTTAGACATGCATTGGCATGCGCATGTAGAGACAGACACGTGTATATAAAGCTGGTGAAGGACTGAGGGGCTCCATGTCATGGAGAGGTTGGCTAGTTAAGAGATTACACTGTAGCTGGGGCATGCATTGAGGAGATCAGTTAGCAATGCTTTGCCATTTGCTGTACCTAGGTACTTAGAAATCCAAGAGGGCCCATCATTCAGGACTATAGAATCTTGAGCATCACTGTTGTCATGGTAACCCTTCATGCTTGCCCTGCTCCTGAAACCCACATCCTGTGGCTTCAGGACCATCCTCCCAGCATCTTCATGTATGGGAGGGAATATCCTCCTTGAATGGTCTGCACAGGATAGGGCAAAACAGAGACAGAAAGAGGCACCATTGAAGACACCAGAAGAGACTGTAGCACCAATGCCAGATGCAGCACCACACACAGAGAGCAGTCTACAGAAAAACCTTGGATTGGCTCCTGGACACTTAAAGACAGAAGGCAGTCATGCAAGTTCAAGAGAAGTCATAGAAGTCAACTCCATGGACAGTAGAAACGTTGGGAAATTGGTAAAAAGAGAAACCCCTTTCTTCGTCTAAGAAATAACATGAAAAAGGAACAAAGAGAATCTTCTCTCCATGGTACCCAGGGGATGAAAGTAACTTAAATTTCTATGAATACTTTGTACCTCAACAGGCTTCAAGAGGAAGTTGGGAGGTACTTTGGTCACATCCTTATTAACAATCCATACTGGCTCACCTACATCCTTGGTGGCACCTGAATTTCAGGGCACACCCTGAAACACCTTACCCAAACAGGTGAGTGAGAGGGATAATTTCTAGTGTATTTTTACGCACAGTGATGGTCTAGTAACAACCAGCCCTGATACGGGCCAAACTCCAGTGAGAAATCGCACAAAATGTTTTCTTACTAACCAATAGGGAGCTGATAAACAGAAGCAAATGGCTGTTTTACAGCTGACATGTGTAGCAAATTGGACCCTCACCAAATAATCAACTTCTTAATGTCAGTTATGAGACCACATTTCAATAACAAAGGAAAAAATAGTTCCATTTCCGGAACAGAGACAAAATTCCACTATGTACGTGACACAGAATACACAGTTACAAGCATTGCCAATGGTTACACAAGAGAAACATGTAGAACTTCTTCTAGTTGGTAAGCAAAAGAATCGGCTGTATCCAGGAAAGAGATCTTGGGGTAGTGGTAGACAGCTCAACGAAAAAATATGGACTCAAAGTGCTGGGATGGTAGACAAGGCAAATTCCATTTAGGGTTTCCTGAGAGATCCCCCCCCCCCCAAGAAAATCATTATCATTATCATAGTGCCTTTGTAAGCTTAACATATTTAAAGTTAATTAATAAAGTTATTTAAAAGAAAGTAGCGAAATCAATGGAGGGTAGGTCTATCCAATACCCATTAGCCCTGATATGAGTTACTGGGGGAGTGAACAGCCATGGGAGGACTGTTGCTTTCAAGCTCTGTGTGAAGAGCTCTCTGGGACCATCTGGCTCACCACTGCTTGGAACAAAAATGTAGACAATAGGGATCCTTAGTCTGATCTAGCATGGCTTTCTTATGTAGCTATTAGCTGCAACTTGACCAAAGTTATGTTCTGAAACCACTGCAAATGTGGAACAGCAGCAGAGAGGGAGAATTTGCTTTGGAATTAAGGATTCCAAAGAACAACACACAAATAACCTTCTTGCTAAAGTAATAAGGATCAGCTTCAGCCAAACACTCACCTTGCCCAGACAACACATTGGTGTACTCCCTGGTCAGAGAGGAGGTTCCCATTATCCTTCTCTCCTTGTGGATGTGTGGACTTAAATGATTGTAGCTGGAAGCACCAGTCTGAGTCAAGCTTCCACCGGTGAAGGTGAAATCCATCCGACCATTCATCATGTGTTCTGGAAAAGGTTCATTTCATTAAGGTTAACAGCATTAGATACTAATTCATCTGAGTTGAGACACTTCATCAGATTGATTTCAAAATTTTCCAGTGCTTGAACTTTATCTTGTTCTCTATACATTTTGGAGATTCAGAACTATTGTTTGTCCCATGGGGAGCAGAAAACTGGTTATCCCCTTGCACTGAATGCCTAAGGTAATGGGAAGTGCGGCAAGGCTCAGGCATATCAAGAACCAAATGGCCTGATCCACAAAAAAGATAAAAAAGAGAGAGACACTCAGATAAGGCGGTGCCTTCATATGTTCTACCACTGAACTGGTTTTATGTGAAAATCCTGGAAAGGAAACACCATTAGGACAATTTAACAAATGCAGTTTAAATAACCATCCATTCCAGACATTAAGACTTGGTTCCAGAGTCTTAATGGAGCAGGAGACATTATCATATCCGCAGATTATGCACATTATGAAACTTCTCAGACAAATTCATATAAAAAGTCTACCAATAGCTAGTATGTATAACAGTTAAATGGAGCTTCCATATACAGAGCACTGTATCTCTGGAAAGCCAACGTCGGGGGGGAATGGGGATGGCCATCACATTCACATGCATTTTGTGAACTTCACAGTGGTGCTACTGGAAGCAGAAAGCAGGGTTATATTAATCTTGGTCTGGTCAAGGAAGGCATTCTTACATTTTTAGGACTCTCTACCATTGCTAATGCTGATTTCCAATATATATTTCACTGGATGGCTATAGAGAATGCTCTTTCCATCTACGTTTTAAACTTTATTTGCTTTTTCTTTGCTCTAAACTGAACCACGTCTTTTGCAGATGCAGCCTTTTAGCAGTTTCCTGATCCATGCCTGAAGGTTGATGGTGCTTCATTAGATGTACAAAAACAGATCACAACAACATATTGCAAACAGACTCCACCAGATGGCCAAATATCTCATGCCAACATCAGTCTACACCTATGGGGAATGCTAAATGGGCTAAAACCTGATTGCAGGTCCTTGGAGGAGGAGGACGAGAGGCATGACAGTTACTGGGGAGGCAGTCGTCCTTCACCTTTTGGGGGCTGGGGAGTCACACTTCTTGGAAGACTGCTGCTGGCTGCGTCACTGTCCACTAGCTCAGAGTGGGGGCTACCCTCATGGAGGACACCCTCTGTATCCGAGGAAAAGTAGCTGCTGTCCGAGTGACGAGGAATCAATTCTGCTGGGAGCCTCCAGGCGACGTGACGAAGGTCCAGCTCCTCCCCCAGTAGATGCACATGTTTCCATCGAGAGCCTTTTGGAACAAGTGAAGCACTTGTGTTGGCACAGTGTGAAGGGTGGTGAGGGTATAAGGGGCACAAAGTAGGCAATCCACCACCTGCAAGCTGGCTGCAGACCTTTAGACTCAGACATTGCCTGGCACTTTGGAGGTAACAGAAATTAGCAACAGCACTCATCTCCTCCATGGAAGTGGCCTGTTCCTGGCCAATGCAACAAAGCAAAGCAAACTGGGAATAGGAATTAATTACTCAAGCGTTTCCATTGGCACCAAGCACCCTATCAAACCTTAGTTGCTTGCTACCATGTGTTGATTTATTGCTTTGCCGCAGGCATTTTATCCATGTTTTCTCATCAGAAGCAAGTCCCACCAAGTTCAATGGAACTTACTCCCAAGCACGTGTGCATAGAGTTTCAACCTGAGGATGCCAACTGTGAGTAGTCACTCCTGTAGAAAGATTTACCCATCTATATATATATAAAAAAGTCCCATCACTGTAAAATCAACGCCCAGGCCAAAACCCTGGACCTAGAAACACGATATTCGGGGAGAGCACTCCTACCATGACGTAGATGCTCACTAAGAAGGGATTTTTAGAAATTCGACCCCTAAGTGGGTCAAAAGGGGTAAAATGTGCTCCCCCATTGATTCCTATGTCGCAGCCAGGCTGCTGCCTCCTTGCACCCTCCACTCTCTGATTGGTCAGCTGCATAGTTCAAAGAAGAAGCAGTTACAGAGAGCTCGAGACAGTTGAAGAAATCAGGAGTGGCCAGCCACCTGTGAGGTACAGCAAAGCTGCTGGCCCAGCCTCTCCATGGCTTCAAACATTCTCCCCTTCATACACCTTACAGGCAATTGCAGGGTGCTTAAAGCCATCAGGGAGCTGGCCCAGCCTCCAAAATGGCTTGCAATACCCCTCCCCCTCCTACACTGGACAGGCAGCTACCTGTCAGGTGTAGGAGAGGGGGTGGGATACTTACAGCCATCAGAGAGGCTTGCTCAGCAGGATCACCTTAGCGTGGCTGCTGGCCCAGCCTCACCGATGCCTTTAAACACACTCCCCCCAACACCAGACAGGCGGGTGTCTGTCAGGTGTAGGAGCAGGGCCAGGGTACTTTAATCCATCAGGGAGGCTGCCCAAGCAAAAACACCTTAGCAATGCTGCTGAGCCAGCCTCCCCAGTGGCTTTAGACACACTCCCACACACCCCTCCACCTGACAGGCAGTTGTCTGTCAGGTGCAGGAGCAGGGGCAGAGCATTGAAACCCATTGGAGAGGCTGCCCAAGCAGCTTCTCCTTAGCAATCCTGCTGACCCAGCCTCCCCAATGCCTTCAGACATGCTACCCCTCCTACACCTGACAGACAACTGCCTGTCAAGGATTGGAAGGGGCATGGAGTCCTTAAAGCCATAGGGGAGGCTTGCTTAGCAGGATTTCTTTAATGCTGCTGCTGGCCCAGCCTCCCTGATGCCTTTAAGCACAATCCTCCCCCCCTACACCAGACAGGTGGGTGTTTGTCAGTGTAGGAGCAGGGCCAAGGTACTTTAATCCATCAGGGAGGCTGCCCCAGCAGGATCACCTTAGCGATGCTGCTGGCCCAGCTTAGCCACACTCCCACCCACTATGGAAATATACGCCAAATTTGTAGAAAAGTGGATTTTTGTATTAGGTTATTTTACTTCTCACAATGTGGGTTCTAGAAAATTGGTTCCTACGAACTTGCTCAATATCTGATTGCTCGGATGTTGTTTTGAATACGTAGTTATGTCCTACTTCTTAAATGTAACATAAACGAGAAACATTTTTGTTTTAAAAAGTATGCCCTGCACACACACACACACCCCCAATCCAATGCCCAGGCCAAATCCCTGCACCAAGAAACCCAAAATAAGGGGAGTGCATTCCTACAATGAGATCAACCTCCACTACGAAGAGATTTCTGAGAAACACAACCCCTAAGGGGGTAAAAAAAGGACAAAATGTGTTCTCCAATTGTTTTCCATGTGCCTGGCAGGCTGCTGCCTCCCCTCTCCCCCCCGCACTAGAATATACTTGCACCCACCTTCCTCTGATTGCTCAGCTGTGATCTCAATGTTCTGAGGTAAAAACACAGTTAGAAGACTGCAGACAGTTGAGGACAGTTACAGAAATCAGAAGTTCAAGACTCCTGAATGGATATTTCTCATAACAGCCAGCATGGCAATTGAGTTTATGAATGTTCATGGGGAGATAGTAAAGGACCTTTCTAGGAGCCTGCTCCAGAGTGAGCTCACCAAGCAGCCTAGTGATCCTAGCACCTGAGAGCAGAATCACTGCTGTGGTCTACAGAGGGGTCCTTCGGTGTGTATGTGGGGGAAGTGCGTATGTCTCACTTCATTCTTTACATTACAATCTTCTCCGTTAGAATTCTGTATAGAAATATTATTTGGTATTGTGGTGCGTCCCCCTTAAGTTGCTGAAGCAAAATACCATCTGGGTCTCTTAGGGAGGATATAAGAATTCTTGGCAATTGTTCAAGCAGCAGCTGCAGCCAATTTATGCACCCTGATGGACCAGGTCGGCAGTGGAACTGAGACAACATTTCAGGAGCAAAAAGCAAGTTTTCTTCCGCTGACGTGGCTAACTGATAAAGGACTTTTCCTTCTTTTTATCTGCTGTTTGAAGCCTTGCCAACCTCCTGCTGAGGATAACTCCAACTTTCAGTTCTAGCGGCTTGGGGACTACTGCTTCTGCCACTCAGTACATTGCCTCAGTGTTTTAACTCTTTTTGAATATTATTATCTCTCCTGTTGTGTTTTGCTGTAGAGCTGAGGCTTGCTGAGGTGCAGGGAGATACGGATGTGTTTTTTATCTTTGCTCCTCCTAAATAAAGATATGTTAACTTTTGGAGAAGACGAGTGTGTGGGTCGGTGCAGTCAGTGAGAGCTTCCTTGCATCCCGGGAGGGGAACCCACGGACAGGAGACCTACTCAAGAGGAGAGGATTTTGCTACTGTCTGGAGGTCTGAACAAGCCAGCTCTCGAGGTGAAATGACCGGGAAGGCTGACCCCAGACTCATACAAATTCCTACAACAAATGTTACCTTCACATCAACAGTATTATAACTGGATTTACGGAACTTAAATACCATAGCGAAGCATGGGTATCAGGCTAGTTAGATATAAAGTTGTAACTACTGGCTTTCTGGTCTGTCTGTATTCTAAGCCTTAAGAACTACAGAACTTCAGTCAGTACATTAATCAAACTGGCAGAGGCAAAATACAGGGTAACTGAACTTTATACCAAACCAGAACTTGGGTGTAATTTACTCACAAATCTATATATCTAATTCTGAAGATGCCCCCTGGTGTGCGGATATCTAAATCCGCACAACGGGGGCACCTGGGGGGCGGGGAGATTTTTGTGCACATTTGGGGCAATCCCCAGGTGTGCACAAAAATCTCAAAAGTTGGGGAAAATATCGGGGGGATACTTAAATCCCCCCAAAACTAACAGAGCGTCCCCTGCGTTCTCTCAGAACTCTCTCAGCCCCACCTACCTCACAAGGTGCCTCTTGTGGGGAGAGGAAGGGAATGTGAACCTTCAAGAAAGTGTGGAACAGAAATCTAATTATTATTTTTTTAAATTAAAAGCCACTTTGAGACTCCTTAAGGTAGAGAAAATCAGTGTATAAAAACCTACTCTTTTTCTGATTATACACTTAAGTCAGGAGGAGGACTGCTCCTTGGCTGCAACAGAGGTCATGTGCTTAGTCCTAAACAGGTTCTAAAATGGGATGACTGTCTCCTATTATAAATTTTGCCACATTATTTGAGGTGACAGCTATAAAATAAAAAACTTCAACTGGCATGTATAAACACCAGATGTTCACAAAGAATCAAATGGAAAATCTCCACTGCTGGAATTCTGGTCATTGGACATACTGCTGAAATACAGAACTTTATTACAGCATGGCCACCTGATATGTACTCTGACAACCATCAAGTTCAAGCAAGCATATTAAAAATTATGTGCAAAACTCATAAATAGGCTATAGCTTTCTGGCTCATGTCCTGTTATGGAACATGTTTATGATTCCTGCTATGGTTCTACACACCTACATTTTTGGTGGATTGTGGCCTATGTCAATAATTCTTAATTGGTAGCGCAATCTATTTTTGTACAATTTCCTACATCGCCACATGTGTCTTGCATTTAGAATATTGTATCATTTCTTTTAGTGAGGTTTGGAAGAAAGGTTACATTGCTGAGGCTTGAATCTAAACACTATCACATATTTGAGTTAAAGAAGGCTGTTTCTTCCAGGATACATTGGTTTAAGTAGGGTTGCCAACCCCCTAATGGGGGCGGGGTTCTCCCTGGTTTCAGGGGCTCCAATCCGCTGCTGGCCAGGTGGCCGGCAGGGGAACCCCACCTCCAAGAGTCCCGACGCACCCGATGTTCCTGGTGCAATTACATCACCTGAAGATGACATCATTGCACTGGGCACGTTGTTCAGGGGACACTCTAGCATTCGGGTAAAAACTCTATGGTGATCATAGATCTTTTACGCAAATACTAGAGTCTCAAAGCCAGCCTGGAACCCCCTGCTGGGATGAAGGTAAAACCTGGCAACCATAGGTTCCAGGTAATTCTGACTTTTAGCCTCCTTTAGCAGGAGGCACAGTGCATACCCCTTGAGCATCCCAGGTTTCCTGGCTACACTCCTCAATGTACTGGCAACTTAATCAATATTTCTTTCTGTTAGCAGAACCTTTGTAGATAATGGGTTGGATCCAATGGAGCGTTTCTCCAGGCCGAAGGATTTCTGTCTGAGGAACATGACTTTCTCACTCTTCCTCCCCAACCCTGCTGCAACTCAAAACGTGTTCCCCATGCTGTTCGTGGTGGACATGACATCATATGAAATATGGAGTATGCAAATTACTTCCATTCTGCAGATGCTCCATTGGCTGCCCAGTTACTACTGAGCTCAGTTTAAAGTATTGGCTATCACAGACAAAGACCTTTGTGGCCTTGACCCTCCCTCTTATTTGCAGGACCACCTCTCTCCCTTTGCTCCACCACAACAACTTCACTCATATCAGCAGGGGCTTCTGCAAATGGGCAAAAACTGCCAGTACAGATGCTTCCTCCATTGTGGCTCCCGCCTTGTGGAACAGTTTACCCAAGGAGGTCAGGAAAGCTCCCACTCTCCTGGCTTTCTGCAAACTATGCCAAACTGAACTGTTCAAGAAGGCTTTTCTGCACCGGTAATAGGGTTGCGGAGGAGCTGCGGTGGCTCAAGTGGTTAAGACGCTGAACTGCAGGCTGTGAAGGTCAGTAGTTCAGCAGTTTGAGACCCGAGTTGCCGCATGACGGCGTGAGCTCCCGTCTCTAGTTCCAGCTCCTGCCAAACTAGCAGTTCGAAAGCAAGAAATTGCAAGTAGATAAATAGGTACCACTTCGGTGGGAATGTAACAGCGTTCCATGCGCCTCGGTGTTTAGTCATGCCGGCCACATGACCACGGAAACGTCTTCGGACAACGCTGGCTCTTCGGCTTTGAAACGGAGATGAGCACCGCAACCCTAGAGTCGGACTCGACTGGCTTTCGAGCAAGGGAACCTTTACCTTTACTTTAATAGGGTTGCACTATGCAAAATGGTTTTAGAAATTTGCTTGGATAAATGGTTGAGACTGTGGTCTATACTGCTGTGTATAGCTTGTTGTTAAGTAGGATCCTACTGTGTAATTTTTGTACCCCTTAATATGGAATGTTAATACTACTGATCAATGTTCCCTTTAAGCGGTAGAGTCTTGTGAGCAAAAATTCTACTTTGTGAGCTGCTGGCATTAAAGTTGTGAGCGAGCAATTTGGCTCCTGCATCGATTAGTTTGCTCTGGAGCCATCCTTCCTGAGCTAAGACAAAAATGTGTGAGCCGGAGGCTAAAAACTGTGAGCTAGCTCACACTAACTCAGCTTAGAGGGAACAGTGCTACTGATAGATAGTTGTCTGTCTGTCTATCTGTCTACTACTGCTATGCTTCACTTCTTTCTGGTGGTTCTAGACCTCTAAAATCTTAATGCACTGGTTACTGAATGTCGCATTTTGTCCATTGTACTCACTCACTATGTGTCATCTGCCTTGAGTCTCTGTGAGAAAGGCGAACTATAAATAACATAAATAAATAAATAAATATGAAATGTAAATAGTACGTTTTAGCATACTCAGAACCTCAACCCTAGCTCTTACGTTGGAGCTTCTTATCACCGACAATATAACTCAGTTATTTAAACATAGTCACTGCCATGATGAGACCGTCCTTCATACCTGGAGCCAATTACCTAGAATCAGTCCATGGCACATCTCTAAAGGATATTGAAGAAAGACCCAGGCCACAGACAACTGGTAAAACAAAATGCTTATTGGTTCAAAGGTCTTTGCTTGTTCATATAGCAAGACTATTTATTTGGCCTAATGCTTGGACACTGCAAGATGCTGGGATTCATCAGTATTGTGCCCTTTACTAAACCGCACAGCAGCAGATAGCTCTAGTCACATGATTCATTTGAGTAAGCACAGGGCACCCTGACTTGGATGGCCCAGGCTAGCCCAGTCTCGTTCGATGTAGAAAGCGGCAAGCAGGGTTGGCCCAGGTTAGTACTTGGACGGGAGACCACAAACAAATGCCAGAGTTACTACACAGAGGCAGGCAACGGCAAATCACCTCTGTTAGTTCCTTGCCTTGAAAACCCTACAGGGTCACCATAAGTCAGCTGTGACTTCACAGCGCTTTTCACCAAGTATAGCGCATAGAAACTGCAGCAGCCTGTGTACACAGATTTTAACAGGTCTTCTGAGTGAATGCTGAGTTTACCCTGTTCCTTGGGTAAGAATCCAAATGAATTAGAGGCAAAATGTGTCAGATACTAGAGACACTTTAAAAGTTTTTCTTGGTCTCAAAATAAGGGAAAAAACCCTAGTTCCATTTGCAATGTGGCTAGAAATCTGCTCTTTAAATCCCCACAGATTTGACAGGCTTTTCTGTGCTCACACGGCCAACTTAATTTCTTAAAGAAGTACATCTAAGAAGGTTCAGCCACAAAAGCTTCAAAAAGACCCTCCCCCCTCCATTTTTTCAATCGCAGCAGTGCATTATACCAGAATCGTCAGAGACGCTGGGATGTTTGCTGCCAGCCGGTGAGCGCAGTACTTCTGTGCTGTACATCAGGTAGCTGTCATAGTCCTCTCCCCCTTCAGCATCAATTATTGGCACATCAGGGATGATGGGAACTGGAAGGAGAAAAGAGCACTATTAGGGCCTTGTTGCATGTCAAATGCACTGGAGCCCTAAAGCACATTGTAGTTTTTATATGATATCAGCACAAGCCTTGATCCAGTGCCTCTAGTGATTTTCTACCAAGGGTGCAACTCTTTCATTTTTTAAAATGATTGTTTCAGTCCTGGGGCTAAATGGTAGGAGTGGACATAACTGCTAAGGACATAAAATATGTTTTTAACATTAAAAACAATAAAATTGTTAGAGCATTGCAGGAAACTTGTGAAACTTGTTAGGAATTACATCAAAGATAATAACCAACAGTTGTCTATACCAATAACAATGAATGAATGGGCCAACAGAGGGAAGAATTACATTTTCTCCAGGTACAAAATATAGTGGATCTAGTAAAATATCCAAATTCAAAGGAAGACATCTTGAGTATATGCAACAAATTAATTGCATGTTTATTGCAGGCAGCTATGAGGGCAACTCACTGGACATGGGGCGCTTGGGCTGTGTGGCCAAGTTAATAGTAGCTTCTCTCTCAGGACCCCAACCAGCTCCATTCTTGGCCTTCACTGTGTAGCGATAGGGCTGTGATTCCCGTAAGTTTTCAATTAGAACCATCCTCTTCTTGGGTTCCTCCACCAGAACTCTCTTTACTGGCCCAATAGGTCCTGCAAGCAAATTTGTATGTAATACATTTCTTTGCAAAGCAAATAATATTTTATTGTGACTGCTGTTTGTTGCATCTTGAGTTGGTTTTATTATTTATAATTCTAACCTATGCCAACCCAATCAGGTAAATGCACTAAACACAGCAACTGTGTAGAAGTAATACTCAATTGTCTATTTTAAAGACATATTTTCATTTTTGAAATACTACTTTTGGAATAAGTGTTCTTCTATTAGTGGATATAATCCACTCTTGCCCAAGCTCCACTGAAGGATCTTGAGCAACTTGTTTGGTATGTGAGAAAGAGAGGCATGTGGTAGATCATATCCAGTCTATGGTCTTAGTTAACAAATCATAGAAACAAGATGGGGGGGGGAACTATTTTGACAAAAGATGGAAAAAAGCATAATTCCTAGCAAAAACATAATGTATTTTAAAGCAAAAGGATAATGATTTTATGTTCAGGGCACAATACTGCTCACACAGTATAAAGTAACCCTGTCATGTTTGAAGGACTTGCCTGGTTTTCTTATGGCTAGTTCTGTAAGAAAGGTTCTTTCCTATCAGTATAGTTAAGAGTACCTCCACCTAGAATAAGGAAAAGCATTTCTTTTGTCAGAGGGACAGGGGGGCTGTGTACTGGATCCGATTTTATGACTGCGAGACTCGAGAACGACATTCCCCATTGGTGTGCTAAGCACTCTTAATTGAATAATTGTTTTTAAAAAGGTGTTGACCACTTCACAGCTCCCAGGATGGCTGCATGGTAAGAACAGTAAATAGAACCTATGCTTACGGTTGTCCTCATTGACAAGTCCATAGGTGACTTCATAGGCTGTGATTGGTCCATTGGTCTCAGCAGGCTCTGCCCAGCTCAGCTGTGTCACAGTGGAGGAGACTACGTTGAAAGCCAAGCGTCCAGGCTCACTGGGAACTACAAAGCATGAAAGTAAAGCAATGCTTCAGAAGCAACGGAAACACTGGATTAATCTCATTCGCAGAAAAAATGAGAAGCCAACTGTAGTGGTAGCTATGACATCACTAACCTTTTCTTACTGAGTTTAGAAACTAACTGAGAGTTCAAGCATTTTTCAGCTGTCAGTGAACTCTGTTTACTCAGAGTTAATTTTATCTTGGGCAGTTAATTGAAAGTTACAGAAAAATTAGATTAATTGCTTTTTAATAGAAGCTAGGAATTGAGATTGGCCTTCTTATCTTGCTATTTCAGATGTAACTCATATGCATATGCTGATTGGCTTATTTGCACTTGTGTTGATTATTTCATATTTAGTTAAGAACCAATCAGTTATCTAAATAATAATCACATGATTGTGATAGAACAGATTTAGAGATAGATAAGGTTGACAAGCAGTTCTCTGGATGGAAGCGTCAGAAGAAGACCAGGTGAGATTTCTGGGTGTGTAAATTGGGTTTTTTGATAATCCCTAAAAGCAGTGAGACAGAAAGCTGAAACCTGATTTGTTTTTTAAACTATCACTTGCTATAATATGATTAAGCAATGCTAAGAACTTTGACAATTTTAGCATTAATTTTCACTGTAATTGTAGGGTTAATTTTTATTTGCATGTATTTTTTCTGTCCTGCTTCATAAAGAAAACAATTTCTTATCTCAATTAGAGATAAAAGTCTGTATAGGTTTTCTGTCTGGTTTTTTGGTTAAAATTCAAAGAACCGACTCACCCCTAATTCTTTTATATTATCAGAATTAAAGGTTGATTTTTGTTGTTGTTCAGTCTCGCAGTCAAGTCTGACTTTTTGCGACCCCATGGACCACATCATGCCAGGCCCTCCTGTCTTCCGCCGTCCTCCAGAGTTTGCTCAATTTCATGTTGCTTGCATTGATAACACTGTCTAACCATCTCATCCTTTGCTGTCCCCTTCTTCTTTTACCCTCAATCTTTCCCAGCATCAGGGTCTTCTCCAGTGAGTGCTCCCTTCTCGTTTGGTGCTTTCTTGTTTACTGTGGAATATGTCAACTTACCTTCCTCAAGTGTGCGACAGTGAACCAGTTCAGAATAAGGCCCCTCATCTGTAGCAGTGTAGGCACAGGACTGCATTTCATAATCACAGTATGGGTACAAGTTGGTAAGCTCTGCTGAAGGCACTTTGGAATCAAGCAGGTGGGCCTCTGATTCAGGGTCCCCTTGGATCCAGTATTTAACCTGCAGTCCAAAGAGAAACCGCTCAAATGCCATCCCTTTGGTTTCAACTACTTCCTTAAGCCACACTGAGCAATTTACTCTCACTAGACGTGTCCTTAATTTAAGGTATGTTCTCAATCAAAACAAGATTTTCCCAGTTGAATGTAATGGATATCTCCCCTTTCAGAAAATCCACATGTTCATAAAATGGCAAAGATACACCACAGATCTAGGTTGCTACACCAGGGCTTTTACAAAGGACATTCACTGATCAATGAAAACTTTGTTGGTGAAAATCTAATGCATCAAACCCTGCAGAACTTACCTAATAGTTCATAGATAACTTTTTAAAAAAATTAATAATTGAACATTTCAAAAGCATTACAAAATTTCATTCTCAAGGAAAATCAAACATAAAAAAATAACCAATAGAAGTTAACATTAAGTTAAAACTAAAATTACAGGAATAAAAAGTATACCCTAAATCTAAACTAGTAACAATAAAAAATCAAATATATAACTTTAAACAAGTATCATGTCCTTATAAACTGAGTTATCTGGAAGGATATTTTTTGTTATTAAAAATTTGAACAATTGGAAACCATATTGTGACAAAATTATCATATGCTCTTTCAGAATATGGTTGCCTAGAATAGACTACTATTTTGGCCATTATAAAATGTGACCAAATGCGATGCAACCAATTCTCTGTAGGTAGAAGTGTAGGATTCTTCCAATGGGCTGCAATAATCATTCTAGCTGTTGTTAATAAAATGGAGATTAATTCAGAGTGTTTCTTTATTCCCCATGAAGCATCCCAGAAATCTAACAGAAAAACCTCTGGCAAAAATGGAAGGGACTGACCTGTAATATGGATTATCTTTTGTCTTACTTGTTTCCATAACTGTTCTCTATCACTGGGCAATACCACCATACATGTAAATAGTCTCTTGTATACCCACATTTTTTGTTACACAGTGGGGAGTTTATAGAGGAAAACCTATAAAGCTTAACTGGGGGGAAATACCACCTGGTGATTATTTTGAAACACTGAAATTTAATATTGAAAACAGAGAACTTAAAGGAATGAAAATTCCAGAGAACTCGCCAGTCTTCAGGATGTAATCTATCCATGCAATCCTGGCTTTTTGAAAAGAAAGTATATTCTCACTTTTAGAATAGAATAGTATCTTATATGCAGACCTTTCATACACTGTGAGCCATTATTTAAAATAATTTCAAATTCAGTTAAGGGGTGAGTTAAAGACTTTTTCTAAACCTAATTTATTTTCCAATTATGCTTTCTCTAATAATTTATTTTTTCCATTAGATCTTTCAATATCTTGATCCCTTTTTGTTTCCAAGACTGAAAGATATTCCTGTCCCTGTCTATAAAGCCTGTGGGAAACCACTGTTGATTCAAAGGTGATGACATGTGAGAGATACCTGGGGCTAGACATTCTCTATATTTAGCCCATATCTTCCAGGTATGTATTAAATATGGGTTTGTTTTAAAATGGGCATTGGGTTTATTTTTGTTGTCCCAAAAGAATTCTTGCATAGAAATTGGAGAAGTATAAAAGTTTTCTATTGGAACCCAGGATTGTGAGGAGTCTTCCTTTAACATATTTATTATTAAGGCCAGGGGAGAGGCTTCGTAGTAATAAGTTAAGTTCGGACAGTCTAGCCCCCATTTGTCTCTTGATCTGTAAAGGACTGACTGTTGAGATCTGGGCCTTTTATAATCCCAGATAAATCTATTAAATTCCCGTTGCCATTTATCCAGATCTGATTGTGGGATATGAAGAGGAAGATTTCAAAAAAGAAATAAAAATTTTGGAAGAATAAAAGATTAATCAACTGATTTCTATCTGGCCAAGAATATTTCATACTTTTCTGTTTGTCTGTTTTCATCCTCTTGAGACTCACAGGATTAAAACAGAATCTAAATGGAAGGGGAGGTGCAATTTCTCCCAATTCCTGCTCCTTCTGCACATCCTTGATTTGCCCCTCGTGGCATTATTGAGGGCTTCCTACCTCCCTGAAGCAACTTTTTGGAAAGATCAGTGGGCTATAGCAGGGGGGAAAGTAGGAAAGTTATATTCTGCTGATGGAAGTGTCTTCTGTTCCTGGAAAATTTGATCTGGATTCAGCCCATTGTCAAACCAGTTTCCATTCTGTCTCTGTACAATGGAAGGTAATCAGGTAGATTTAAAACATAATCCTTTTGACCTGCAGGGCTTTTCTGTAGAAAAAGCCCAGCAGAAACTCATTAGCATATTAAGCCACACCCCTGACAGCACAGGTCATTAGCATATTAGGCCATACCCCCATGCCTTCCCTTGGCTTGTCCGGGTGCCTTGTGGCTGCGGGAAGCCCCCCCTTGAAGGGAAGGCAGTTTAAACTGCCTTCCCTTGGCTTGTCCAGACGCTCTGCGGTCCTTGGAGGGGAGGGGAGGCAGTTTAAACTGCCTTCCCTTGGCTTGCCCGGGCGCCTCATTGCTGCCAGCCCCTGGGCAAGCCAGCCCTTGAACAGGCCAGGGAAGGCACAGAGAGGCATTTAAATGCCTCCCTGATCCTTCCAGGGCCACCCTGGCCCGCCCACCTCGGAGTCACCGGGGGGGGATTGCTCTCCAGGCCTTCCCTCTGTAGCCACTCACACAGAGGTTTTGGCTGTAGTGGGTGTGGCCAACTCTGAAGCCAGCTGAAACTCCGTTCCTGTGCGTTCCTGCCCCAAAATAGCCCAGTTGACCTGTATGAATCCATTGCAAGCTAATGCAGCCCTTCTCCATAATGCCACCTTGGGGAGGAATGTACACCTCTCTCTGTGTGCTACTTTGATTCTAAGGCACTCATTCTAATGTAAGCTGCCCCCCACCATAAAGCATTCATCAATTTACTCCTCCCCCAAGGCACTATTTCTGCATCCTCCAAGGGTACCCTGTATGCTGGAAATTTGGGGGTATTGCTTTAAGCAAGGGGGGGCTGCCAAAGTGAATGTTTCAACCATATAGAGTGCACATAGAAATCATCACCCAGTGGTATAGAAGTGTGCCTGAATGCCCTACCTTCAGCTGTGATGTCAGGAAGACTTAATGGGATTTCATACTCAGATCAAATCTGTAATTGTGGCAGCAGTAAAACTGTCTCTGTGGATCATATTCTGCTTGATCGTCCCAAATTTTCAGCTCTAAGAGATGAGCTGATCTCCCCTGTATTTAATCAGGACTTCCTGTCTCCAGAAGCAAAACCATCCTGGTCACTTAGAGATGAAGACAAACAAACTATGCTGTGTGTGGCAAAATTCTAGCAGCTGTTGTCAAATCACACGACAACTTTTGCAGTAGCAACCTTTAAATTCTTCCATGTTTTCCTGTGGAATGAGGTTTATTGTGGGATGAGGGTTTGCTGTTCATGACTCCAGTTGCAAAAAACAGTAAAGGCAATAAACAGTAAACAGTGGTAGCAGCATAGTGGAGGACAGGAAGGTTGTACTGGCCCTCTGTGGAGCCATTCTGGACCAACCTCCCTTATGTGAGTTAAGTAGGATAACATTCTTATCTTTAGGAAGTCCTTACTGACTAACTCACTGTACCTTGTACCCTGCAACTTTGCCAGGAGGAGGTAGCCAGTTGAATCGGATCTTCCTCGAATTTAGAGCATGTGCGTTTGGATTAAGGGGTGCTCCAAGCCTGTTTCTGGAAGTCATTGGAAGTTGACCCAGGCCTGTCATGGATGCTACACCATCCACAGCTTCTGTAGAGAGGGGAAAAGAAAGTGACATCTCTTTTTCAGCATCCATTCCTGAAGAAATAGGCACTTGGTTGCATTTGTCAACGTTGCAGGTTGGAATGTCACAGCTGACACCATCATGGCTGCCTCACTCATCTACAAGGGCAGAACATTGAATAGAAATATATAGCTGTGGTTGAACATCGGGCAACCAGATCAGTCTGGTGACTAGTATAGAGCAAAGATACTCATGGTCCTTAAGAGCAGTTGGGACTGAATTGGTTCACTGTTTTTATTTTGTGCTTTTCACAAATGCTCTGTGGTTTAAACAGAAAGGATGTGTGTATGGGAGATGAAGGATGCCACCACGGTGCAATGGTTGGAGTGTTGGACTAGGAAGTGGGAGACCCAGGTTTGAATCCCCACTCTGCCATGGAAGCTGTCACACATTCCCTGCCTAACTTACCTCACAGGGTTCCCGTGAGGATAAAACGGGAAGAGGAGAATGATATAAGCCACTTTGGACCCCACTGGGAAGAAAGATGGGGTAGAAATGAAGTAAGCTAATAAATAATTATTGTGTCTGGCCAAGTGTCTGTCTCACTCTGGAGCAAGACTCTTCACTTAGTGGAAGGGAGTCATAAAATTCAACCCAGTCTTGAAATGTTGAAATATAATATCACTGGCCTTGCATGGCATTTTCAAATGAAGGTTATTAGCAACATAGGAGAGGTGGAACATGAGCTCAGGATTGTCCCTATTCGCCAGACCACACTTGGTAGCTCAGGTGCGGAAACTACAGACTGTATTACCTGGTGCGCATAATGCGTCAAGTTTCTGTGTTTGCTTTGCAGAGTCTAGTGTTCAGAGACACTACAGACACATCAGGACCAAAACAATTCTTGACAAAGTTGCCAAACTTACCTGGATCATCAATTGTCACTACAGTTTTGGGGTATTTGCCAACTTTTGCCCCAAACTTGGGATCAAGAAGTTCTACTATGAACTGTTTCTGCTGCCTGTTATGAAGAAAGGCATCTATCTCAGTTAGCTCCAACAATGGCACTTGCACCTCCTTCCGCTTCTCTCCGGGCTGGAAGACCAACTCACCCTCGGTAAAAATATAATCCTGGGTGTGTGGGGAGGGGGACAGAGAGAAACAACATGCCAAACGGTGAGCTAGCACACCACAACGATTTTCTATAAATGTTTTTCCTACAGTAGACAGTGGCACTAATCTCACTGCAATCACTAGGGACCTCGCAAGACACAACAGCTGATTTCGCACTAGAGCTGCCTCGATGTTGTGCCGCCATTTGCCCCGATACTATTGGTCAATTTCACATCCGAAGCTGCGGGGCTCCATTTGACCCGCGGCTTCGCCCGATTTCCTCCACAGCTTCGTGATCCTCAAAAAACAGGATCACGCAACTGTGGGGGAAATCGGGCGAAGCCGCGAGTCAAAATGCAGCCCCGCAGCTTCGGGTGTGAAATTGACCAATAGTATCGGGGCAAATGGCGGGGCAAATTTTGGGGATGGAGCCTGGGGAAGATGGGGGAGGGACATTAATTGGATATAATGCCATAGAGTCTACCCTCTAAATTAGCCATTTTCTCCAGGGGAGGTTGGCAACCCTACTGTATTCCAGCCTGAGTGCCTGTAGCTGTCCTTGAGTCTTCCTATAGTAAATTACATGGAGCCAAACCAAAGCAGGGCTTTGAGCTTTTATTGAGGAGTTCAATGGAAGATGGTGTTGTGAATCAAAGGGACCATCCATTCAAGAAAATACATACTCTTCCTTGAGCAAAGCTTTATTTCATAGAGGAAGAAACAGACACTTTTATGGTGATACATTGGTGTGTGTGGGGGGGGGGGAGGAGATTGGATTTATACCCTGCCCTTCACTACCTAAAGGTGTCTCAGAGTGGCTTACAGTCTCCTTCCCTTCCTCTCCCCACAACAGACACCCTGTGAGGTGGGTGGGGCTGAGAGAGCTCTGACAGAAACTGCCCTTTTTCAAGAACAGCTCTTCTTAGAACTATGGCTTGCCCAAGGTCATCCAGCCAGGTGCAAGTAGAGGAGTGGGGAATCAAACCCGGCTCTCCCAGATTAGAGTCTGGCTAAGTGAAAAATTTTGCTGGATCCAACCCTATATTTTATTGTTTATGATTTTTATGGCTCAACTGCAATGAAAGGTGAGTTTTAACCACATCTCGCCTACCTTGAATTAACTTGACAAATTTAATCCTACAAAGCACATAAATCTGTGTAGAACAGATGCAAATATGGTGATCTGTCTGACTGGAATGCAGCACCTATGTGCAATGGGAAGTGTATGTAAAACTCCACACCCTTCTCCATGTGAACCCATGATACCACGAACAGTCTTCATATGGTTCTTGTGCAGAGAGGGGAGCATGTATCACAAAAGGATTGTTCAAGATGTATTTATCATAGGACTTGCTAGTTTATGATGAGTTTCCAAGACAGATTCTTGCAGCAAGAATAGCTGTAGGTTCACTGAACTGCACTGAGAACTTGGAATTTGTCAGGAGCACAAACCCCACCTTGTCTCCTCTATTAGGAAGAGTTAATAGGCACAAATCTCTGCATTCTGCCTTACACTGCTATAACTGACTCCTCCTCCACAGGAAGTTTCAGGATTCCATGCAGGAGTTCACTATCAGCACTGCCCACTGGATGCAGCATCAGGCTGTCAAGTGAGGTGTGCTTTTGATGCAAGGCACGTTATTACAGCCACTTAATGGTCAAAGGATTTACTGTAAACACAGCTACAAATGCCCTCTCTTCTTTAGACAGTTTGACAGTCCTTACTTTGCCTTCCTGGGCAGTGAGATCCCGTGTCCTGTATGTTATCTGGGACTTCCCGTTCTCCAATATTTCACGGCTAACAGGGATCTTCGCCAATTTGTCAAAGCGGCTGTAAGAATAAGCTGGCTCTAGGAAGCTAATGATGCTTTTGGCTAAACAGATAGAAAAAATGATGTGTTTGTTATTAGTATGAATACAGCATCTATAACTAAAGGTAAAGGTAAAGGTTCCCTTGCTCGAAAGCCAGTCGAATCCGACTCTAGAGTTGCGGTGCTCATCTCCGTTTCAAAGCCGAAGAGCCAGCGCTGTCCAAAGACGTTTCCGTGGTCATGTGGCCGGCATGACTAAACACCAAGGCGCACGGAACGCTGTTACCTTCCCACCGAAGTGGTACCTATTTATCTACTTGCAATTTCTTGCTTTCGAACTGCTAGGTTGGCAGGAGCTGGAACTAGAGACGGGAGCTCACTCCATCATGCGGCACCCGGGTCTCGAACTGCTGAACTACCGACCTTCCACAGCCTGCAGTTCAGTGTCTTAACCACTTGAGCCACCGCAGCTCCATCTATAACTAAGCACGGCACAAACACTATGTTACTTAAGTAAGCATAAAAGTTAAGATTAATTTACTGCCCACACTCATAGCATAAAAGTGACACTCCAGTATTTTCCTGATTAGCTTCCTAACATTCTGTTGCCATCTGGCTCTCAGATACATTAATCTCTCAAGATATTCTGCAAAGTTGATGGCAAAGTCTATAAGGAAACAGTCAATAAAAGGACTCTAGTCTCAGATTAGTATTGCCAAGATTAGCAGATGATGGACACCCCAAATTGTTCTTAATATGCCATGATGCCATGATCTTATAGACCAGGACATGCTGAAGCTCCATTCCTTCCTAGAAGGAACATGAGAATTGGGATATCACAGGTGCTTGGGGTCAGGATGGCAGCAAATGAACTTCCCCATTGTTCCCCATTAGTTGTTGGTGAGCCATGGTATCATGAGCTAAGAAACTTCACTTATGCAGAAATCAGTGGCATGAGATTGTACATATCTCTGCTTTTTAAAAATAAAAAGTAAAGGTAAAGGTTCCCTTGCTCGAAAGCCAGTCGAATCCGACTCTAGGGTTGCGGTGCTCATCTCCGTTTCAAAGCCGAAGAGCCAGCGCTGTCCGAAGACGTTTCCGTGGTCATGTGGCCGGCATATTTTTAAAAAGGTTGGTATATATATATATCCCAACAGATGTCCATAGTCTTCTTGAGCACTGACCACATAGACACGATGGTACAGTGTAGGTGCCGCAGATAAGTCAGTGTCCAGATGGCTCCCTACGAGCTCAGCCCTCCATAGAAATAATGTACTAATGGAGTACATTATTCTTGATCAGCATCCCATTTTTGACATACAACAGTGCCTGTCTCTAAGATTCAGAGCCAAAAAAATCTGCATGTATATTCAGTACATAGAAAGCAGTAAAAACACTCTAAATAGGGCTTTACATGTGCCTTTTTCAGGGATCCAGGTTTTGAACGGAGACCTTAATCAGAAATGCAGTCTGAGTTCATCATATTGTTATCTAACAGAAAAGGAGGAGGAAGAAGACGAAGACGAAGAAGATAAGAGGAATCATGTTACATTCCATCAGATTAGCGTATTTACCTTGTTCTTTAATTATAGTGATGTTGACAAGACGGCGACCAAGCTCTGCAGTCCCCACAGGGACATCAGTGGCCTCCACCTGCAGCTGCTTTTCATCATCATCGTCATCCCTGATGAAGAGGGGAACCCGGACATCCACCAGCTCCACTCCTTCCTGAAACTCAACCATGCCATGGGCATCTGCGGTTGAAATGGAAGCAGATGAAGATAGAAGGTAATCATTTACATGGGGAGGGAGGGGCTTCTGATATTATCCCTCTGCTTTCATCAGAGGTCTAGTTCACATAGAAGTGGTAAATCTTTTTCTGGATTGGACTATTTTAAGACTGATTCAGATGTTACAAAGTTCAAGTGGGACATGTGGACTGTTGACAGACATGGCCTGGGACTTCCATGCTGGCCCGATTCAGATTCTGACCGTGGCACTCGGGGAGAAGGGGTGTAAACTTTCCCCCTCGGTGCCATTTTAAGGAATTCAGAATCAAAAAGTTTGTTGAATTGGGATTCACATGACTGACTGTTGATGATAAGGAGAAGTTAGGCTAGATTTCTATTAATGAGTATTCAGTCACAGCTGAATCTGCATCTCAAGCCTCAGTCTTGGTTGAATTAAGGAACTTAATTCAGAAACAGGCCAAAATGTAGCATGCATCTCCTACCTTGGTCTGAGATTACAGTATAGTAACCAGGTGCCACTTTCAGGTCATTGAAAGCCTCCAGAGAGACATGTTTCTGTGTTACTTTCACAATCTCATTCTTGGATGAGCGGGGTGCATTGAGAACAGTGTCCACAATTGTGTGGTCTTGCCTGGAGATGGGAAAAATATAGATATGTAGCTCACTATACATAGTTTATTACCAAGGTATTGTATCCACAAGGTAAATCATGCAGTGCAGACTTGACTTTCAACTACACCTAGTCTGTAAACTAGTGACAGCAGGGCTGCCAACTCTGGCTCGGGAAGTCCCTTGAGATTTGTGGGTGGTGCCTGGGGAGGGTGGAGTTTGGGAAAAGGAGGGAGCTCCATAGGAATGTGTGCCATAGGACTCCACCCTCCAAAGCTGCAGTTTCCTCTGATCTGTAGTCTGGAGATTGGTGGTAATTCCAGGAGAAATCCAGGCGCAACCTGGAGGTTGGCATCCCTATGTAAGTCCACAGACTCCTGCAGAAGGCAAGCAGTAAAGGTGCCAATCTAGGTCTGTCTCACATGATGCCCCCCAAAATATTTGCAGTATATCCATATAAGGACAATTGGAGTCCCATATTTACTGCCTGTTTGCAGCCACACATCACTCCTTCACAGGAAATCTGTGAGCAACCATTTCTGCCTCCCAGAGGTGGATTTATGAACAAGCTGAGTAAACTACAATTTAGAGCCTCAGAATATGAGGACCCTCTAGGGCTGCCAAGTCCCCCCAGGGGGCGGGGAAACCCCCACCCCAGAGACCCGTTCCCCGCCGGCGGCGGATCGGGCCCTGGGGGGAACCCCACCCCAGCGTGCGCGTCATCAGGAAGTGACGTTATGACGCCGGGCACACTGGGGGCACGCTGGGGGCAGGGCCACGACCATCCGAGGGGAAACTCTATGGTTTCCACCCGGGAGTCCCCCGCTGCTGAGGTAAGTTACACTTGGCAACCCTAGGGCCCTCTAAAGACAAAACTTTTTACTAAAATTACTAAATCATCATTTTGGGGGGTAATGTTACAGGGTCTCTTAAACTTGATGTGTTTTAAGGCCTCAGCATGTCTTAATACAGCCTTATTCCTGCCTCCTCTGCAGGGATAAGTTGAATGGTTGGGGAGGGCCAGGTAGGCTTACCAAACGCCGGCGGGGGAAATCTATTTCCTGGCAGGATGCGTGCCGCGGGGGACGGCTGTGCGCGCTGCACCCGCCGTCGCCAGGATGTGACGCTCCGCGTTACTCTGGCAACGGGGCTGTTTGGGTCCCGTTGCCAGGGTAACGCGGAGCGTCACATCCTGGCGACGGCGGGTGCAGCGCGCACAGCCGTCCCCCGCGGCACGCATCCTGCCAGGAAATAGATTTTCCCCGCCGGCGTTTGGTAAGCCTAGGGCCAGGGTCAGTATATTTTCCTCATGTAGGGATGGTCTTAGTGATTCCAGGGCCTTGGGCAAAAAATCCGGGATGCTGCCCCAGAATCACTGCTACCTTCCACCAGCCCTCCCCACTGCTAGGGCCAAGCAAGGGGTGGTCTTGCCTTATGTAGACAAGTGGGAACTGTCGTTGGACGCCAGCTGCCCTACCTCCAGATGGAGCAGGCACAAGGGGATGCTGAGCTGGCTACCAGAGCTAGGGGCAGGACGGATGAGAGTAGTGGCAGTGGGAGCCTGTCTTTCTTTTTCTCTCCCCCCCCATCAGGGGCAGGGCTGTGACAGTGCCCCCCAACCCAGCACAGGGCCTGGGGCATATGCCCCTGCTGCCCATTGGCTAAGATCACTCCTGCCCTCATGCAGCGCTGAGAAGTGAATTGATAATGTGAATACATCAGTGCAGAAAGTGGAGGCACCAGAGGTAATGTTTTAAACAGGTATCACATTTGTTGAGGTTCAGGTAATGGTGCCCCCGCCAACAGACACAGCAATGAAAAATTTCCACATGCCCACACCTGTATTCAAAACCAGGTTATAATGCTTTTGCTTACCTTTTCCCAGAATTTGGCTGTAACCTGAAGAGAAAACAGATCAGATGAATAACTTTGATCTCTGGAGAGGCACAGGGCTTTGCTGGTTTGCCCTGTAGGATATACTTTATAGCAGTCCTCCTTGCTGCAAACTAAAGGTGATGAGAGCTCTTACTATCCTATTAGTGAGTTTTCCATATAGGTATCTATTCCAATTCTTTCTTTAATATCTATCACAAGGGACAATAATTTCAATGCACAAATTCTCTCTAAGACCCATTACAACCCTAAGACTTAATTACACCCTGAAACCCTCACCTCTTAAGAAAAAAAACCCCAACCCATTGCATTTTCACAACTCTTCAGTTGCATTCTTCCATTCACTCACCTGAATTTTGTTTGCTGGAATCTGTGGGCACCAGGGATAGTTCTGTAAATCTCATTCAGCTATGAAGAGCACAAAAGGGTTATTAATTCAGGCTTCTCAAAGGAAATGCCCAAACATGAAAAGGTTGTGGTGTAAATGAAATCCCATTACTACCCACACAAATATTGAGTGATCACTGTTCTGTAATTTGTTGGAGGTACAACTGAAACTGGGCCTCCCAGTAAAATCCTTTCTCATGGGCAAGACCCTATTATATATCTGCTAAGAAATGTCCCCTTCAGCAATGGTCCCAATCAATGCTCCGTCTAAGCCAGTGGTGGTGAACCTATAGCACGGGTGCCAGAGGTGGCACTCAGAGCCCTCTCTGTGGGCACGCGTGCCATCGCCCCAGCCAGGCCCAGACCATCATTAAAGTGTCGAATTCTCTGCCAAATAATTTTAAGTCAATGAAAGCATTTGGGATTGCTTTCCTTACTTTGTTTGGATCATCTTAAGTTAATGTATGAGTTGTTTTTTTCTAAAGTAATACCTCAGTATTCAGGTTAAATTGCCGTGTTGGCACTTTGCGATAAATAAGTGGGTTTTGGGTCGCAGTTTGGGCACTCGGTCTCTAAAAGGTTCGCCATCACTGCTCTAAGCTCTGGAGTCCTGTGAGCAAAACTTCTACTTTGTGAGCTACTGGCATTAAAGATGTGAGCAGGTGATTTGGCTACTGCATAAATTAGTTTGTTCTGGGGCCATCCTTCCTGAGCTCAGACAAAAATGGGTGAGCCGGAGGCTAAAAAACTGTGAGCTAGCTCACACTAACTCAGCTTAGAGGGAACACTGGTTCCAATTCTCCCTGTAATTTTCTGCTGTTTTCAAGCTAATTAATTAATTTCTTTCTTCCTGGGATTTTCAGGTACCCTCTCAGCAGCCATGAATTAGTGGTTAATTATCAGGTTTTGTTCTCTTTAGTAAGGAGAGGAGGTTAAGTACTTTGCCTTAGACTCTAACATTCTTTTCCACCTGTTGAAGCCACTTCTGTATATGGAACAAGAGAGAGGATTTTCAGCTATTCCCCTTACCCCTGAACCTGAAATCAAGAAAAGGATGCATTGGTGACTTCTACACCAGATGTTTGGGCCAGTTTTGATGAGAATAGAAAGTGGTTTATTTTCCTGCTTCCAAAAATATTATAGCACTTTCAGGTATCTTCCAGCTTTTCCCTGGCTTTGCTGCATTCTTTCTAAAACCTATTTTACTGTGTTGTTTTTGGGGAAAAGCTCAGCAAAGTTGGGGTGGTTGGCACATGGACTTTCCCAGTCTTGCCCACATTGGTGCTAGTTTCCCCTGCCCAAGTTCCCTTGCAACAGCCATTTCCCATCCTGTACTACCAGGGAGCTTTTTGGATGGTCATTAAAATTGTTGCGTGACATATCAGTATAGTGTTTTTCAATTACTACTGCACCCACCAAATCTCAACCAGTGAGGGGAAGAAATGGTTTAGGTTGGGGCAGGGAAAAGGCAGGGAAATCCGCCATCTGGAAGCTCTATAGCCAGTGCACTTAATCAGCAGCTACAGCAGCAGCAAGGAAACCACCGAGAATCATTGCCATGTGCAAGTCAACTATGTGGTTTCTCCTACCCCTTAATAGCAAACATGACAGTCATCATTACTTCCTGCTACATACATTCTCTTCCACTTCTTTTTGTAGTTGTTGGTGTTCACGGCTATCTGGTTTTGCAAGATTTTGGGTGTAGAGCCGGGCCAATCTGAGAGACAACCCATATGGAACTAGAAAAAAAGAAAAAAGAAAGAAATTAGTTAACCTTTTTCCCATGGTTGTTGGCAAGAAATACCAGGCCAAGACACAGCACAAAGCAATAGGACTGCAGGCCCATTCAGATTGTTTTATGTACTTAATGCAAACTTTAAATCCCACGGCTGGGATTCTGCACAGTTAAACTACTTAAAACCCATTTAATTTTAAGTAATGTAACTGTGTGCAGGATTCCAGTCTCAATGTTTAATTTTGTTGAATAGCATGAAAAGCTTGTTTCAGATTTGCTGGCTCTGAGATGAACATCTGGACAAATTCATGAATCTGCACCATCTGCACTAGATTGAGATGGTAATGCCATATATCAGCAGTTTTGTTAGCATTGATTATGGTATCCTTCTGGATCACATGTCTGGGCTGAGGACTGGGAGGCAGACACCATTATCCCGTGGTTCAGCGCGTGATTCTGAGGGACTGCCGCCCAGCCCCTTCGCTTTGGCCTGTGGTATACCACAAGGTTCCATTTTATCCCCTATGCTCTTTGACAGCTACATGAAACCATTGGGTGAAGCCATCCAGAGATTTGGGCTGAGTTGTTACTAATATGAGGATGACAGTCAGCCCTGTCTCACATTTCCAGCTGATCTCAGGGAGGCTGTAGAAACCCTGACCCTGTGGCCTGGAGGCAGTTTTGGAGTGGATGCAGGCTACTAAACTGAAGTGTAATCTCAACAAGATGAAAGTGCCACTGGTGGGTGGAAGGTCTGAACCAGGATTTAAGGTGTCACCCTTTCTGGATGGGGTTGCACTTCCCTTGAAGGAACCAGTCTCTAGTTTGGGGGGGGGGGTGCTGGAGAAGCAGGTGGCAGCTGTGGACAGGAGTGCCTTTTACCAGGTTCAAAGCTCTTGAAATCTCTCCCCAGGGAGATTTGTTTGTCCCCTTCTGTTGCCATCTTCTGCCTGCAGGTAAATACTTTTTTATTTAGTTTAGCATTTATCAGTGATCCCTCCTTCCCAACCAATGCTTTAATTGCTGTCTTTATGTCTTTGTATGTAGTTTAACTCTGTTTTTATTGTTTTAATGATATGTATTTGGGGGGGGGGTTGATTTTAATGGTTTTTAAAATGTGATTTTATCATGTATGTTTGGAATTGTTAACTGCCTTGGCGGCCCTTGTGAAGGCAGAAAGGTGAGATATAAATTTTGTAAAATAAATACATAAAATATATCATGGTTCCTGATAGAGGGAGACACCCAGGATCCATTTAGAACCTTAGCAGCATATTTGACCCTGAACATTTATTGAGATCAGCGTCCTATTTGAATGTAGTATTCCTTATGACTTGTTGTCAAGCACTTCATGAATACAGAGAGCTTTTGTACTACTCTCAGGGCTCTTTTTGTAGCAGGTATTCATTTGCATATTAAGCGACACACCCCTAATGTAGCCAATCCTCCAAGAGCTTACAGTAGCTCCTATAAAGCTCCTATAAGAAGAGCTCTGTAAGCTCTTGGAGGATTGGCTACATTAGGGGTGTGTGGCCTAATATGCAAAGGAGTTCCTGATATCTCCTGAGGAAGATCCATTATTGAAACATTGTTATATAATCCGGAGACGATGTTGATTATGTACCTATGCACAAGGATTTTCTTATGATTTATTAATGATGTTGTAGTGCTTTAGATTATAATACATAGGAACATTTTTCTTTGCATGTCTTGGTGACTGCTTGATTTGTGGGTCAGACTCTCACAACTGTTGTCTTTATACTTATTTTCTGATTGGGTCGTGATTGTCCATATTTATCTTGTGAACAAACATGCCACACATCATGGAAGACTGCAGTGAGTAGGGAGAACTGGGAAAATTGCCCGCCTCCTTCTTCATCAACAGAATCTGACGCAATGTATTTGTATGTGCAGCCAGATTTAAGGATGGGATTTTTTCTTTTGTCTGGCAAGCATAACTTTCACCAAATCTAGTTAATCTGAATTACAGCAAATATAAATCTGAGGATCTTGAAATGTGTGACTTCAAAGAAAGGTTTGAAGATATGGTATCTAAAATTCTGCTTGCCAAAAAAATTCTGTGTCTCCTGTGCATCAGAAAAAGTTGTTGCTGTCCTTCTGGAAAGTCTGCTGCCTGTTTTTGATACATTTCTCATACATGCATCTGGAGAAATCTCTTATCTGAGTTAGGCAGACTATAAATAACATAAAAATAAATAAACAAACATTTCAAAAATCCTCCTCCATGTAGAAACTTAGATACCAGGGAGAATTCTTCCAGTCAGCCTAATATTCTTTCCAGATTTGATGTCATTTCAAGATTTTGACACAAAGGAATATTTTAACAAGCAACTGGTCAATGCGCATTCTGGGGTAGTATTCATGTGATGGGAAGGTACCATATGTATGTTCGCAAGTCTGAATCAGAAACAGATTCTGAAGGGACAAGTGCTGCCATTCCCTCACCATCTCTGGCTTCAATAACAGGCCACACTCCACCCAATGTTTTTTCCATCTCTTAAAAATGGCACTCACTCGTATCCTTTGGATTGAGAGCTAAGGAAGAGAAGCCTTGCTTGTGCACATTGTTGTTGATCTTCCAGTGGACTGTGTCTCCGCCTTTCAAGTTGCCAGTCCGCACCATAGGAGTGTCCAGGTGGTCTGAGGACATCAGACTCTGCCTAAGCAGATAGTGGTCCTCCTTGAAACCAACAGTGCGACCTTTAGAGGAAGTAGTAGAGTTAGAATTTACACTTCTTAAAGTCTGGTCCAAAGTTTCCCATCATTCAGACTGAGTTACTAGAATAGGATGAGCTCATTGTCCAAGAAGGAACACCTTGCTTCTGATTCACACCTTACAAAGTACACATGAAATTACTTTTATACCGAGTCAGACCACTGGCTATTAAGGTAGGTAATCTCCGCTCCAACCACAGCAGCTGTCCAGCATCTCAAGTTGAGGTCTTTTCCATCAACTACAGAATGATCCTTTTAATTATAGATCCTTGGGATTGAATGTGGGACCTCCTGCATACAAAGAACATGCTCTACCACTGAACCACAGCCCTTTCTCATGTTCTTCCCATACAGAAGTATTTCTGGCTGGGTGAAAGGAACTAAGTGGCTAGCATCAGGCCCTGTTATACTCACTACTAACCTGTTCCTTGCCACCTATGAGCTATGGGATGCTAAAATGGCAAATTGCTCAATTGGCTTTTCTTCATACCTGCTTCACAAGTGATGCTTTTAGCATATAAAATATTGTACATGCTAAAAAAAACAGTACCTTTGATGTTCTAAAATACATGTATTTTTAGACTTCATGCAATATGGGTGTACATCACACAGTGCCCTTGACTGGCCATAGCTCATTGCAAGCATACCACGTAGGTGTGTGCAAAGTGGTAATCAGATTGGGACTTCACTCTCAAGGCAGAGCACATCCTGTGTTCAAAGTCCCACCATGCCCTCTTTCTGAGAAGTAATAGAAATCTACTGCTTACCTTCTTGAGAGATGGGTTTGGAAGAAATATAAATAAATATATGCTTGAAAACCTTAATACCACTGATGCAGATCACTGCATCAAAACAGACTTCCACGGCTTCTCTGCTATACTCCAAGATATCATTAAAGATTCCAGCAATAGCTGTGGCCACAAGATCATCCCACTGGGCTTGATCCTTTACTATTCAGACGGTACAGAATTCAAGACTATGTATATGTTTGATGATGTGAGGTCCCAGATTCTTTATATCTCCAAAAATAGTCTCAGGGAATAACACTTATTTAATCTTTCTGTTATGTTTACGGACAGCTGTTGCACGGTAGAGTTCAGGTTGATAGCACTGGAGCAGATGGGACTATTGGCCAAACAATATAAGAGAACACATTATAGTTTATATTGCCTCAGCTGTTGCCAACCTTATGCTAGACCAATACCCTTTCCTTGGAAACCCCACAGTAAGCACACCATGCTAACATTCCTGACCTCCACTCCAAAAAACCACATATAAAGAGAATGTACCTCGTGTACAGCAGGGCAGCAGGGCCAAACAAGCCTAAGAGATAAAAATAATAATAATAGTAAAGTGTACAACGTTTTTCACATGAAGGTACCGGTCAGGGAATCTTCCCCAGCCACAGTAATATATGTGCACAAGCCCTTCTTCCATACTGCCTTCAACAACTACTAGGTATAGCAGTATAAACTAAAATATGGGCCACTAAACCTTACCTGTTCCCAGCCAGTTTGGTGTAGTAGTTAGGAGCATGGACTCTAATCTGGGAGAACTGGGTTTGATTCCCCACTCCTCCACATGCAGCTGCTGGTATGACCTGGGGACAGCTACAAGTTCTTTCAGCTCTCTCAGCCCCACTTACCTCACAGGGTGTCTGTTGTGGGGAGGGGAAGGGAAAGGAGATTGTAAGCTGCTCTGAGACTTCTTTGGGTACTGAAGGATGGGATATAAATCCAATATCCTCCTCCTCTTCTTTCCAATGGGGCATAGTTCCTACTCCTAACATTGTTCTGTGAGTCCTGTTTCTTACGATTGGAGCATTTTCTGAGTACCTTCTTCCTATTGTTCCTTTTCACATTTAGGACATAGCAATGTAGCCTGGATAGCATTCTCTCAAAGATTAATATCAATTATAATTGCACTAATATTTGGGTCCAGAATGTAAATAAACCAAAAATGACGATCTCTTTGAAAGAGGGCAAACCTGTATGGGCAAGATAGGGAGTGTGCAACACGGACACACTTTGTCCCACAAAGCCTTAATAAGATTCACCTTTTAATTTTGGCCCTTTCAAAATGATTGGGTAAAATCCAGCAAGAAATGGCCCAGGTTGCTTTACACTGGAAAAAGTATTTTGGATTCCTGGTTAGTGGCTCAGGACTCAATAGGTCTGATGCAAAATGTTCATTTTTAGACCGCAATAGTTTACCAGATTTTGAAGTGGAAAGGTGACCTACCTTGCAACAAGCACAGAACTTCCAGCACAGTAGAAGCAGCAACCCCAGGAGCAGCATCAGTAACATTAGCAAGGGGATAAGCCAAAGGAAGCTTCTTGCTGGGCACTCTGGAATGACAGAAAAATCTTCATGGTTAGGAAAGAGATCACAGGGACCAAACAGAATCTGGGCAGGGAAAATACGTAAGAGTGGGAGGCAAAAGCAGACCAATCCACCAGAACTTCTCTACCCACTATAGGCTCCCCACCCAGTGTCCTATAAACAGTCACAAGTATACACAGTCACAAATTACCTAATTATCACACATGTACAGTGCCCCATTCTGATCTTGACTGTGGTGCATGTGGGAAAGCAGCTTCAGTCTCCACACACACACACACACACACACACACACACACAGACACACACACAAATATCATTTTCCTGACCTGGAACAGTCTGAAACAGCACTATTTGGCCCCTTGGGAAAATCCACAAATGTACATGTGAATTCTCCATTTGGCCAAACAGCTCCCATCAAGTGAGGAAAATGATATGGGGAGAAGGCTGAAGTGCCTTCTCTATGCATGCCACAGTTAAGATCTGTAGAAGCTGATGTGGGTGATTTTGGACCAGTCACAGACTTTCAGCCTAACCTACCTCACAGGGTTGTTGTGCAAGTCAAAAGAGGGAGAGGAGAGTGATGTAAGCTGCGTTGGTCCCCATTGCAGAGAAAGACTACTTTCCCTCCTGGGAAACCATTGCTGCCAATCTCCAGGTGAGGGCTGGAGATCACTCACAATTACAACTGCTCTCCAGATGGCAGAGATCAGTTCCCCGGGAGAAAATGGTGGACTCTGTGGCAGTCAGGGCTTCAGAGCACGGAAGAGGCTGCAGGTATGTATGTGTGGGGAAATGGAAAGCTGAAGAGAGAGGCGGAAATAAAGGTAGGGTGATGATTGGGAAGGAGATAGGGTTGCCAACTCCAGGTGGGAAATTTCTGGAGATTTGAGGGATGGAACCTGGAGAGGGTGAGGTTTGAATTGGGGCGGGACCTCAGACAGGTACAATGCCATAGACTCCACCCTCCCAACCAGCCATTCCCTTCTGGGGAACCACTGTTGCTTATCTCAGGAGAGAGGTGAAAATCACACAGAATTATAACTGATCTCCAGGAGGGAGGGGGGGAGATGCAAAGCTGAAATCAGAGGGGCAGTTAATGGCAGGTTGATGCTTGGCTGGGAAGGAGATACGGTTGCCAACTCTGGGCTGGGAAATTCCTGGAGATTTGAGGGGTGGAGCCTGGAGAGGTGAGGTTTGAGGAGGGGTAGGACCTCAGACAGGTACAATGCCATAGACTCCACCCTCCAAATCAGCCATTTATTCCTGGGTAAAAATTGTTGCCAATCTCCAGGTGAGGGCTGGAGCTCACTGAAAATTACAACTGCTCTTCAGGTAGCAGAGATCAGTTCCTCTGGAGAAAATTGTGGACTGTGTCATTATACCCTGCTGAAGTCGCCACAGCGCGTTGACGCTGAGTGCCCAAGGCCTTGGCACTCTCCCAGATCCTCTTTCTAGAGTTCGTTGTATTTATTTCCATAATGGGCCTTATTCTTAGTAATGTATAAAGACGAGTCTCTGTTATGATCAGAAAGCCAGTTCACAGACTTGTGTGTAGATTAATGATTCATAGATTTGGTCATGTCTTCATTATTAAGGTATGCCAAGGTAGACCCCAGACTATACATACATAAAACTCTATGATCTGGGATAATAAGAGAAGGACTCGACTGTAAGGAATAACAGCCAGTGTATCCACCAAGTGCCATCTTGCTTCAACATTCAACAGCATCTCTTCCCTGTTTTCTCCTTCCCCTTCTTGCTTACCTTTTTTGTTTTGCACAAGAACAGTTCTATTGCCTTTGATCTCGGGATTCTCTTCGGTGAAACGGTAAATGCAGTCATCTTCCTCATCTCGGAAGGAACAAGTTGTTTTTACCTCCCCATCTGCAGTGACATTAAACAGTGATATGCTACCAAAGCATCTTGAATATTTCTAGGATCAAAGCCATATTTGCTACCACCATAGAGATGAAGAAGATACCCTGTTTTAAAATACTTAGAAACTACCTCAACAATCCACAGGGACTCATCAACAATCCAACATTCACCATATGTTTGGCAAGAAGTCATGTGGATGCTGTAAGAGGCAACAGGTTGAATTCCCTTTGCTAGGGAAAGGCCAGCTTTGACAGAAACTTGGAACAGTTCACTTTGTTAATAAGATGGCTTTACTACTCATAAAGCTCGTCCATGCTGGATTAGATCCAAAGAACAATGAATGGAGCTCAGCTCACAGAATAAAACTTTCCCATCTTCCCCCTCCTGCTGTAACCTGAAACACTGCCTCTGGGGCTAGGGGACCACCAGAAATGTACTGGGCATAATGTGAGGATCTATAGCAGGAGGAGGAAATCTGTGAAAATCAACACATACACCCTTCTACTGGCAGAAGTTCCCTTCCACCCGTGGAAAACAAGGCTTAATGAACTGAAACCTCCTGTACAAAATGTTAAATCAAAATACAAGTACAATTTGGGTTGCCATGTGCCCATGAGTGCTCCAGTGTTTGAAGGAAGATTTAAAAAAAAAAAATTGTTGGTGACAGCATGATACCATTTCTGAGAAAACCCAGAACTGACATCACAATTCTCTAGGAATCGCCAGAAATGCTATGGTTTTTTCATAGGCTGATTTCGCACTAGAGCTGCCTCGTGGTTGCGCCCCCGTTTGCCCTGACACTATTTGTCAATTTCACACCCGAAGCTGCGGGGCTGCACTTGACCTGCAGCTTCGCCCAATTTCCTCCGCAGTTTCGTGATCCTAAAAAAACAGGATCATGAAACTGCGGGGGAAATCGGGCGAAGGCGCGAGTCAAAATGCAGCCCCGCAGCTTCAGGTGTGAAATTGACAAATAGTGTCGGGGCAAATGGCGAGGCAGCTCTAGTGTGAAATCAGCCATAGAGTTTCCAGCAATTCCTAGACAGGTATTTTCTACCATCACTGACAGCTGCCTCATTCCCCACCATGACCCTGACCCCCCTCAGTCTCCCACTGGTTGCCAACCCTGGCAACCCTGAGTACAATCAATCAGTACAATAGTTAACCTGTGTAAATGAATATAGTAAACATGTAATGTAGGTTTTGGGAGCCAATCCAGCTGCAAAGCAGGGGTATAAACAGATAAAATTTATTAGATTCACTGGAACAGTAAGTCGGTAATCTCTATCATATTTAGCAGAGTACACATGGGTTATACATAGCAGTAGTTTCTTGGTTCTGTATGTGCTAGCAAAGTTACAGACTTACACAGAGCCACTTGGCAGTTTCAAACTAATAAGAATCCTTTATTCAAGGAACTACATTCTAAATATTGCAGGCTGAGAGATAGAGATAGTATCTAACTAGCTGGATGTATGCATCTGCATCCATGGTGCCAAAGATGGAGAGAAACGTGCTTTTTCTTTGTGTGTGAGAGAGAAAGATGGGAGAACAGAAGGAAGGAAGCAATTCCCTGAGAGTATCAGTCTACAAATCAAAGGGACATAGGCAGAAGATTAAACAGGAAGGATGTTCACAGCCATCTGTCTATTTGACTCTCTTGTAACACCCCTGTTGTGTATTGAAAAAACTATGTTAAGCTTGAGTCTGAACCAGGATTGTAAATAGACCAATCAGAGCTGCACAATGTTCTGGAAGGAAGCACTCTGATCGGACCTTATCTGTAAATAGTTATTGGTTGTTAGCTGACATGTGGGCGTGGCTACCTAAGCCCGGACTGTTTAAAAGAGAGCCTGTTGCTCTATGTTTTTGTCTCGTTCTGATTTCTTCTGACTTCGTTAAATAAAGCTGATTCACTGTTCACTAGCTGTGTTGAGTCTCGTCCTTAACAACTCCGTAGGCTGAGGCTAGGAGACAGCATTTAGTCCTTGTCTTTTAGCAAAATTAAGAAAATAAATGCATTGGCATGCAAAGCATTCATCAGGACAAAGCAATAGACAATATAGAGTTAAACAAATTTGATTGGGAAAACATAACGGAAGCTAAATACAAATTGATGCTTTATTGTGAATAATATAACCAATTTAGCTTTCCCTATTTTGCCTATAACTTAATGCGCTTAGTGTACAATATTAAAATATGCTTGGATTTATATGCATTACTAAACCTTATTGGACATATACAAATTCTACCTGTAATGATATGTTTATTAAGTCTATCTTCAACCCTAATGTCATGTCAAACTGTTTATATTGTTGTATTATTAAAATAAATAAAATTTCTTTTAAAAAAATCAGGGTAAGGCAAGTCAGTATGCAGTGCTGCTGCATGGTCTCATGCTCATTCTGAGGTCACTTCACAAGTCTGCTGAGGATGTGAAAAGGTCTTTCACTGCTTATAGGAAACACACACTGGTAGTCACGAATCATTATTTTGTTCTGGTGCTGATGTTTAGCTGCTCTCCCCCTTGCTCTCCTCATTTTATCTTTTGTTGTGTTTTAAAAACCCCTTTTAGAGTTGCTCTTAGCTATTTATTATTTTAAATATTGAATTCTATTTTGAGGCTTGTTGAGTGGAGAGCAATTTGAAGTTTACAACCGGCCCTTTGAAGAGAAGAGAAGATTTCTTTCCATGTTGGCTACTCCACTGGTGCTGCAGTTAAAATGAAGTGCTGGATTAATGCCTCCAACTAAATTGAAAAATTCCAACTGACAAAATGACCTTCATTTGAATAGCTTGTTTGGGGTTTTGGGACTGTAATGAACTTTAGTTGCTCCTTGCTTATTAAGTATGAAAAGCATGAAAACACCTAAGCGTATGAGACAGGAGGAAGACTCTGCCCAACCCTCTCCCAAGCAATTGAAGATAAATGATTTTTTTTCTCATCTCAAATCCCTACCTGTAATCGGTTTGCTGTGCTGGAAGGCTTAGCTGACGCAAATGACCTGATTGAGGCTGCTGCCACCACAGACTTGCCTTCCCCCGTAATGATGGACCAAGCTGGGAACTGTGAAGCTGATGTGAGCCTGCCAGACTATTCCACAGGCAATGAGGAAGTGGAAGCAGACACTGGGGTTGGTTACCCTGAGTTTTTACAATTAATTGCTAAGACGGTTGAATACATTTGTAAGTTGCTTCATCTGTTACACCATAAACTGGATAACATAGGTGGTTTACTAGAAAATGTCTCTGGTAAAAAGTTCCTAGAGCTGGAAAGAACAAGGTGATTATACAGCCAAGGTCCCCTCACCCAGTGGTTTCTCCTGCTGGAGATGAGGAGCCTAAAGCCTTAGACAGGCTGCAACAAAAGGGGCCATATAATTTTGGTCGGAATTACCAGCTTGTGCTTCAACCTACAAAGGCTAGTTTGACTGTATGCAAAAACAATCCCTGCCTGGAACTCAAAAACACTAGTGAAGAAGCATCTAAGGGCTCTAGTAGGGGATTAGATAAGAATGCTTGACCTAATGGATTTAGGATTATTGTCTAGTGGGCGTCAGTCCCAGAGAGTCCTGCTGACCTTTAGGACATTGACTCTTCCTTCAGTCCTGCTTCAAAGTAAAGATTTTTTAAGCTCTTGAGGAATCTTTCCCACCCGTGTCTATCTGAACACAATTCTGGACCCTTTATGCCCAGAACTGAGTGCTAAAGATAATAACAACAGGAATAGACTGGATTGCCGGCTTCAAGGCAGCATAGCACATCTTGACAGAAGCCCTCTCTAACCAGGAGCATGCCAGCAGTCAGTCGGGGGAGATGGTAATGGATTTGTCACCCATCACAGACTGTGACCAGGTTTCATTGGATGGTCAGCACCCCACTGAGATGGCAGTGGAGGCCAGCCTTAAATGTCCAAAAACAGCTGTATTTTTATGACACTGGTAATTCATTAGATCAGTTAGTAAACTCTGACTGACTAAGAACAGATCCCTTAATTACAGACTTAAAGATCGTGTCTTGGAATATCGCCAGATGAAAGGAAAAAAATCCAGTGACCTGGAGTTAGGAAGCTTCCTTAGGGAATCTGACATTGTTCTTTTGCAGGAAACCTGGGCCCTTTTTGAGATCAAGTTGCAAGGCTGTAAGTCTTTCTCTATTCCAGCTTATAAATCTAATTGGGTTGGTCGTAATCAAGCTGATCTTGCATTATTGTGCTCCCACAAACTTAATTTAGAGGTGACCCTCCTTAAAGCCTGTGAATGAAATACACAGACTTGCCTTTTGGAAGGTTATGGGGAACCTCTTATTATAGTTAACTTGTCTATGCCACCCTACATAGTTAAATCTTCGGCTTGTAATTGGGATGCCATTTTCAGAACTCTAGAAGATTTAGAACAAGAGTATCCAGGTGTGGCTGTTTTAGTTGTGGGAGACTTTAATGCTTGAATAGGAACAGATGGGCCTCTACTTGCCAGGAGTTTGGGCCTTGATGTTGATAATAGTCTCCCCAATTGTCTGTCCAGTTACAGATACGCTAAGGATTCCCATATTAACCAAGCGGGAATTCATCTTGTCCAATTATGTCTCAGATTTAATCTTTCGATTTTTAATGGAATCCCCCCCCCCCTTTGATTCTTTTGGGCAATTTACCTATGCCTCGAGGTGTGGTTGCAGTGTTATAGATTATTTTTTAATTTCATCAAGCCTTGGGGAATCAGTGAGATTTTTCTCATTTGAGGACCGCACAGAAAGGGACCATTCCCTTTTGGTTCTTGCTATCAAACTGTCTCCCACCTCGGGATACAAGGGTTGTCACAGATTTGATACAGGCATTGAGGCATAAAAGGCGCAAAGAATTTATTGGACAAGTAAGGTAGCACCTAAGGTTTATGGTTTCTTAAATGACAAATTATTAGGTGACTTCCTTTTACTCATGCAGGATCAGAAGCCCCAAGTGGTGATACAGGCATATGAATGCACCATGGTTGAACTTTTGGACTCTATTAGGCCTAGTTCGAACCAGCAGCAATGAGGAAGGGGGGGTAAATGTAAATAGCTGGTTTCATAGGGAATGTCTTGAAAACTCAGGTCCGTGCCCTTTACAAAAAGTATAGGAAATTGGAAACTGCATGTTTACTGAAGGAATATTTGGTTCTGAAACTCTGATTAACGCAGTTATATAAAGATAAGCAAATGGCCTTCACCCAAAGGTGCTGGGAGCCACTTATTCAGGCTACTGTCAGTAATGACAGAAGAAAATTTTGGGCCTTGATTTCAGGCTCTATGGGTGATTAATATGCTGTTAATTGTTCAGTTTCAGTTAATGAATGGTTTTATGACAGACACTAGTACTAAGGAGGAACTTAACCTTAGTTTAAATGGTTGCTCAGAGTGGCCACCGGTGCAGGTGGAGGCCCTCATTCAAGGTATTAAGCCTTGAAAAGCATCTGGTCCTGACTCAATTCTCCCAGAAATGATTAAGGAATTCCCGAGTTTGTGGGCCTTTCTTCTGGCTGCCCTATTTACTGTAATTGATAGGATGGGCTTAATGCCCGGAACCTGGACTAATGCAATAATAGTTCCTATTTTTTAAAAAAGGTGATTGCCAAATTCCAGATAAGTATAGGCCTATTAACTTTTTATCGGTTGTGGACAAGCTGTATGTTTGACATCTGGCTAATAAAATAAAGATCTGGATTTCTGAGCAGAAGATTCTGGGCCCAGAATTCTGGGCTCTTGTCAGGGGAAATCAACTCTGGACCATTGTATTGTTTTAAGTCATCTGGTGAGCAAGTATAGTAAAGAGAGGCGCTCTAAGTTATTTGCAGCCTTTCTAGACTTGAAGGGAGCCTTCACCTCCGTCCCTAGAGACCTTTTATGGAAAAAAACTAAGGGACCTGGATATTGATGAGAGGTTGCTTTTCCTGATTAGGAAGCTCCACCTCAACACTACTTGCCAGGTGAGATGCTTCCAGTGAGGGTGACTTAACCCCTAAGATTCCAATAAATGTTGGAGTAAAACAAGACTGCATCCTAGCACCTTTATTATTTAATCTTTTTGTGAATGATCTAGACGGTTATTTGAAAACCACTGATGGCCATAGTCCCAAATTAGGGGTGATCCATCTGCCACTGCTTCTCTACGCAGACGATGTGGTACTTCTTTCCCTGACTCGTGGGAATGAAAAGATTCTTAGTCTGCATTCTTGAATATTGTGATGTTAATAAATTAACTTTACATTTTGGGAAATCTAAAATCATTGCCTTTGGGAAGATGCAGAAGCCTAATAAATGGAGCAGGTTCCAAGCTTTAAATACCTGGGAGCACAGTTTCATCATAGCCTTAGATGGGCAGTACATAAAAAGGAAATGACCAAATCTGTCAATAATACCATGCTTGCAGTTTTTCATTTTCACTATACTAAGGGCAATCAGTATGTGCCTGCAGCCTTGAGGGTTTTCAGTCATAAGATCAGTGCTAAACTGATGTATGGGGTTCCATTCTGGGTTTTGGCTATTAATAAAGACAAGTAAGGAGACCCGCGATACTTGTGGGGGGGGGAGAAGAGCTCCGTCTCCTCCATCCCCCCCGCTCGATCTCCCCGAGGCAGCGGCGAGGCCAGTCCTCCCCCCCTGTAAGAGGACTCGCGATACTCGCGGGGGGGGGGAGAAGAGCTCCGTCTCCTCCATCCCCCCCTCTCGATCTCCCCGAGGCGGCGGCGAGGCCAGTGCTCCCCCCCAGCCCGGCTTCGAGGTGGTGGCGGCGGCGGCGAGGCTGGTCCTCCCCCCTGGCCGGCTCCGAGGCAGCGACGGCGAGGCCGGTCCTCCCCCCCGCCCGGCTTCGAGGCGGCGGCGAGGCCGGTCTTTCCCTCCCGCCCGGCTCCGAGGTGGCGGCGGCGAGGCCGATCCTCCCCCCGCCCAGCTCCGCAGCGGCGGCGAGGCCAGTTACAGAGCGTTCCCTGCGCATGCACAGGGGACGCTCTGTCACTTTTGGGGGGATTTAAGTATCCCCCCGACTTTTAAAAAAACTTTTTAGATTTTTGCGCACACCTGGGGACCACCCCTCGTGTGCACAAAACTCTCCCTCCCCCCCAAGTGCCCCCTCTGTGCTGATTTAGATATCCGCACAGAGGGGGCTACTTCGGTATTAGATATATAGATATAGAAAAAGTCCAATCTAAATTTTTACGGAAAATATTAGGCCTTCCCCTATACGTGTCCTGTGTGGCAATCTGTTTGGAGACTAATCAGAGTCTTTTGGAAATGAAAGTTTGGATTATGACATTTAAATTTTGGCTCAGGTTACGTTTTAGAGCTAATTTCAATCCTTTTATTTCACAAATGCTTACCGAGTCCTCATCCTCGGCATGGTTTCTCCATATAGAGAGTAAAATCATGCGTATAGGAGTTAGTTTTGGAGAACTTCATTTGTCAGAAAGTTCAGCCTTTCGCTTGATTAAACAAAGACTCCTCGATACAGAATGCCAAGAGCTGATTAGCCTGGCTTCAGGTAGATGCTCTCCCTTGAAGGTAGGGTTTCCTCCCCAAGGGTTTATAGCAGAGTATTTTTTCTGTTTAACCTCCTCATTATCGAAGAGCTTTTATGTTAGGCCATTTTAATATGCTGCCTTCAGCTGTACTGGGTGGTAGGTTCTCTAGGACTCCTTATGTGAATAGATTATGTCCTTGTGGTATTAATGAAATTGAGAGTCTGTATCATATCCTATTGCACTGTATCTTCTATCATGATGTTTGATCATTCTATCTCAAGTCTTTGTTGAGAAACCTAGTAAATCATTCTGATGAATGCAAGATATTTTATTTACTCTCTACTTGCTCCTTAGTGATTATGGAAATGGTGGCCAAATTTCTGTTTTCAGCTTACAAGAGGAGGGAATGTATCATTAAGTGCATATGACTTTTGTATTTCCTTGCCTGTCAGTTTTAATACGATATGCCAATAAAGGTTTGATTGATTGATAATCATTATTTCTCAATCAATAAGTAATGTGTTCACATGATAAAGGAGCTCTGGCTAGGATAGCTGATCTGTGACATTTCTTTCCCATGCCTAAGCTATCATCCAGATATTATGTGATGGACTCAACAGTGTGAATCAGCTCTATGACTATTCTCTACCTCCTTCAACGGACAATTTTTGTCCTCACCAACGCATTGTATACAATGACTCTACTTTGCATAGACTCTCTGGCATGCATTATACTGTCAAGGAGGCAATGAAGTCTCTGTACCTTTTGTCAGTTCATCCACCTTTTTAATATCAAAAGGACAGCCTGTGCAATTCTGCCCCTTCTTCTCTCCAGTCCTCCAAGCCTTGCATTGAACACAGCTGCGAATCTCTTCACATACATGCTGAAAGCCCTGTTCAACAGAAGAAGGCATCTGATCAAAGAAGCACAGCACAAGGATAGAAGATGATAGAATGCTTTACCCCAGCAAGTTGAATCCCCAGCTGATGCTCCAACTTTGTGGCGTCCCTTCCGCAAAAGGGCATTTATTTCAGAGAGATTTTTCTTGATTTTGGATCCAATGCTCCCCATATGTTTTACACTTCCTTTGAAAAGGGGCTGTGCAGCTGTGTCATCTTGCACTTTGTCAGTGATGGACCGTCTTTTTTTGCACATATACAGTAACGTTATAACATCATAACATTGTTAAAAAAAAGGCTGGATGTATCGCAGGGAACAGTATGGTTGCCACCATGGCCAGCAGTTGCCAAACCGAGTACACCAATTCGTAGCAGTGTTATTCCATAATTATGAAGCACACTAAATGTGTCTTTATGTACTTCCTCAATGATGGAACCTTCTTTTTTGTGCATGTGCAGTAATGTTATAACATCATAACATTGTAAAAAAAAAAAGCCTGTATGTATTGTGGGGAACAACACGGTTGCTATCTTTTCAACTACAAAACTGGCCAGCAAAGGTTCCCTCAAAATCCTAATGAAAATAGTATTCTGTTTCCAGTAGTTGAACTAGATACACCAATTCATAACAGTGTTATTCAATCATTATGAAGCATGCTAAATAGAAACACTACACATGTTGAGTTTCCATGATAATCAGATCAGTTATATAATTCCATTATTTTCAGGTGCTTGAAAGACGGAATTGTTATTGAAAACACAGCGGGAGCCACGGGGGGGGGGGGGGTGTGAGAATGAAGAAGCAATACAAGAACAAGGAGACAAAACCTACCAATAAAGGGGGGGAAAGGAAAGAAAAGAAAGTTCATGGATGGGTAATTGCATGGAGAAAGCTACATTAAACCTGATTGCTCATTTTGTCCCTGCGTTATAATGCAGCAATATTATTAAGTCTTTAAAAACTCGGCTTTGTAAAGCAATCAAAACTATGCATTTAAAAAAACAGTGTTGTCATGGGCTGTGGCGAGGGGGAGCTGACGGCTTTAGCAGAACCCACACCTGGCCCCGCTGAAGTGCCAGAAACTGACAGTTTGCTGTCACCGCCCACATCAGTAACAGCTGACGAGAAACAACTACCAGCAGACAGTCCCCCCCCACTCGCCTCCGCGGGTTGCTCACTTAAGGGACTGACTCCGCCAGGACTTGGCGTCTCGGTGGCGGGAAGTTCGCTTGCAGGGTAGATGGTCCTTCAGCCCTGAGTTTTAACAGATGCTTGACCGCTCACACCGAGCACTAATTGGAAACAGCAGCACAGGGGTATTTAGCTCCCCGCTTTAGGCCAGCTTCTTTGTGGAAGCAACTAGTTGATCTCGCAACGCTCTTGCACCCACCTCGTCCTAGTTTCCGGACTCCACCCCTGCTCTGAACTCTCGGCTTTCTGACCTCGGCTCTGAATGACTCCGCTCCTGGTTTGTGTGTTGGACTTTCGCTATCTGCTCCTGCTCTACTCCTGCTCGGCTTCGATCTCGGACTGAACTCAGACTCCCTCCGCCTGTGCCCCAGCCCCTGACAAGTGTGTTGTTTGGGGGACTTGGGGGTGGGGGCAGGGTGTACACATGACACTGATGCCACAATAGGGTGGCGGGGAACAAAATTCAGTTTCGGGAATTCCAGAATTGAAAACTGCGAGTTAATACCCCAAGGGGGAAAAATTGTGGAAAAAGTGGATCCCGAAAACACAGGGCAGTAAATTCAGAGCGACTCCTGGAGCATCCAAAAATTGTGTTGAAAGTTTTACAAATGTTGCTGATTTAAGAATGCCGATATGGCAGTTTGCACATGTGCAGAAATGGTCTGAGTTACAGAGCAGGGCCTTGTGACTGAAGGCCTTTGTGTAGCATAATTGTCTTCTACTGCATACATAGGGTTAAGAGCCAGTAGGCCTACAGAAAAACATCCTTTCATGTGGAGGCTTAATGTATAAAAATGAACAGCTGAAGCTTTTCATGGCTTGGAGATACATAACATCACTTAGTAAACACCCCTTTTATTTATTTATTTTTCATTAATTAAGTCATTCAATTTATAACCCTCATCCTCTCCTCAAGCCTCTGTTCAAGGGATCGGACATTTTTCTCCAGGCTCCAAACTATTAAATGCTAAAGTTTCCGGGCAGATGCTATATGCCGCAGGGTCCTGGATCACTGCAGTAACAGTGCAGTAACAATATCAACAGACCTCTATTAATATTCCTACACAATATTCTGGGAACACCTCAGTGTGTGTCTGGAATAGGCCTAAGAGCTGAACTTGGGGAGATGTCTTATGAAGCAAAGGCCCGGGGAAGAGCATTCAATTTGAAAATTAGGACTCTAAAATCAAACCCAGATCTAAATCTCCTCAGACTAGTCAAACTGGACCACCACACAAGTGGTTGGGACAGATTACTGGACCATAAACTATTATGTCTGGGTATCACCTATGACATGATAGAAGTCACGAGAAGCCAAGAACTGTCACAGCACATTAGTTTGAAAGACTTTGACTACAAGAGCACATCGATTAGAGCCCGCAAAGTGTGCTCAACCTTTTCAGTAGGCATTCAGCCTCCAACAACAATGCCAAATTACTTATCTGAGATAATCCTTCCAAAGTATAGAAGGGCATTCATGCTAGCGCACCTGAATGCCCTACCTTCAGCTCTGATATCAGGAAGATTTAATGGGATTTCATACTCAGATTGACTCTGTAATTGCGGCAGCAGTAAAATTGACTCTGTGGATTATTTTTTTGCTTGATTGTCCCAAATTTTCAGTTCTAAAAGATGAACTGATCTCCCCTTTATTTAATCAGGACTTCCGGCCTCCAGAAGCAAAACTATCCTGGTTACTTAGAGATGAAGACAAACTACTTTGCATGTGGCAAAATTCTAGCAGCTGTTGTCAAATCACACGACAACTTTTGTAGTAGCAACCTTTAAATTCTTCCATGTTTTCCTGTGGAATGAGGTTTATTGTGGGATGAGGGTTTGCTGTTCATGACTCTGGTTGCAAAAATAGTAAAGACAATGAATGAATGAATGAATGAATGAATGAATGAATGAATATTTTCCAGACTTCTATAGAAGCCACTGACAACCCTACATGCCTACCTTGCTTCTTGCACTATGTTCCTTTAAAATGCATTTGTGAGGCAAAGCACACCTGACCCCCCCCCCAAAGTGTTAATGTGAATGGTAATGGGCTTCTTCCATCCTGCAGTCTCTCTGTCTACACAGTGCTTATCATCTTCAAGGCCAGAGCAGGAAATGTGGTAATTAGCTTCTCATGAGAACCTGTGGCCTGGGGAGGAATCAGGAGTGATGAGGTAATTTTCTAGAGGGTTCCAGCAAGAACGTGTCCTGATTGGGTGTCATCATCACCTGATACTGCTTGGCTAAAAAACTGAGTTAAGAGCCTGGGAAAAGAGGTTAGCTTGGACTCTGATGGACTGAAGGCCTGGACTATGATATGCTTATACTGCGATAGACAGAAGCATAGAGAACACATCAACTGTAGCCTTTGACTCTTGGGCTGCAGTCAGATGGGAGGTTAGAACTGGCTTCATTGCTGTTGCCCTATGGATTTAAAATTCAGGTTCAGACTCCATCCCCCAGCTGTTTGCACTCCGTACTCACCCATCTTGGAGCTGGAGTTTTTAGCCACCGGGGAAAGTCCGATCTTAACAGACATCAGCATTGTCACCCCATACTTCTGAATGTCTGATCGTGCTGTTGCACGCTCCAGCCGGTTGGGAAGTAAGTCTTCCAGTTTCTGGCCGCCATTTTTTTCTTCTATGAAGTGATGTGTGCTTAACTGCATATTTGCCCCTGGTGGTTGAACAGTTCTGTGCATGCGCATGAAGATCTTTACAGATGATGAAGCTGCTTGACCCAACCACCCCTAGCGACCACGCAGCTAACGTCTGATCAGTTGTGTTGTGGGCCAGCCTGCTTTAGCTGAGGATCACTCAGCTGATCCTGATAACATCCCCATCAGCATCTCTGAGACTCAACCAGCTGATGCTGTCAATGACCATGAGGTGGCAGAGGCAGGTCCTAGCACCCCAGTTGCTGAGGACAGGATGTACTCCAGCCCCATGAGCACTGGAAACATGGAAGAGGCAACCCCGAGAAGCAGCACCTCAACAACTCAAGATCTTGGGGAGACTTCACAGGCTACCTCACCTCCCCTTTCCCCAGAACCAGGGGAATGCAGGAGGAGGCGGGCACACTTTGAGCTCCTTGAAGGGAGGCGGAGCATGTGCCTCGCTGCCCGGTGACTACCAAATCAAGAAAAACACCTGGGGTTAATGGCTCTCTCACAAGCAATGAGACTCAGCTGTGAGCCACCGATAAGGGACAGGGCTTCAGATGGGGTAGGTGTGGGAGCAACTCATCACCTTTCTGGAGTCATGCGACCATACCACCCAGACCTGTTCCTGTCTGCAACTCCTGAACCTTTGGCTTCAACCCCTGACCTACTTGACTATGCCTTTTGGACCTGCTCAGACTCTGCTTCTGGGACCCTCAGCTGGCTTCCATTGTGTTTGACTCTTGGATTGAACTCTCAACTTTGCACTTTTGGTTAGTGATTTTGTCTCATCCCCTTGGTCTCGGCCGAGTTTGCTCTGACCCAGGAGACGTTGACCCCATGGTGAGTAGAGGGTGAGGGTGGGGTGTCTAGTGGCTATTCTCCAGAACAAATAGTTCAAGAGAACTTAGAGGCGCGGCCAGATTGTGCCAAGCCTATAGTCTGACTGCAGCCTTGGACTTAAGGTTCGTGAACACAGGTCCTGGAAATCTTTTAGATAGTTAAGCTAGTTCTCTTGTTTTTTGCTGCATGATTTTACAGTGTTGTGTAGCCTGTAGTTTATACCTTTTGTTTTGACAGAAATGTATTAGAACTTCATATAATTTTTAAAATAATGAAAGGTTTGGATTACTTGTGTACAACAGCCCTGGGAATCCATGGGGTTCATCCTTGAACACCTTGGCACCTCCCATTGAAAATAACACTAACACATGAAGCTGCCTTATACTAGGTCAGATTGGTGGTCTTTGTAGTCTGAGTGGCAGTGGCTGTCCAGGCTCTGAGGTAGGCTTTTCACATTACCTACTATATCCCAACTGGAAATACCAGGGACTGAAACCTGGGACCTTCTGTCTGCAAATCAGATGCCACTAGCATTGAGCCACAACACCTTTCTAGGGAAGAAAACCAAGAATATTGGCGACTAAATATAAGATCAAAAATGGCCACCAGTTTGGCCTTTTAGCTTACCAAGGAGTAGCTGACTTCACAAGTGGGTCCAACAAAGAGGGAAGGGTTCTCACAGATGCATCTGCCACATTCACAAATCCCACGTCCATTACAAATCATCTGCAAGAGACAGGGGCAACTATTTATGCTCCTTCTTGTAGTTTATGAGTTATCCTAAGATTTTTTAAAAATGGAATTTGTACTTTTGGCCTTGTTTCCAAGAAGAACATTAAAAATGAAGAAGAGAGCTCCAGGACAGAGAAGGGCTCTTTCCTTACACCTATGTTTAAACAGGCAATGAATGAATATTTCACAAAAAGACCCTTTAAAGATTTTTAATTGCACATAAAATGGGATGGGAATATTGATTACTATTTTTCTGAAACTTGGCTGGAGAATCCATTCAACAGGGGTACAAAAATTTACAGTCATAATTGTGTTTCCCATTAAGCCAATGGAAACAAATAATATAATAAAAAACATGAACGACAATGTGTGCAGGTGTGTAAAGTGCCATCAGATCCCAGTCAACTTATGGTGACCCCATAGGGTTTTCAAGGCAAGTGATTAAGCAGAGGTGATTTGCCATTCCTTGGTGTTTCCCCTTCCAAGTACCGACCCTGCTTAGCTTCCGAGATCTGACGAAATCAGGCCATACGATACCATTCCACATCCTCAAACAATAACACACAGAGAAATTTTGTAAAGACCAAGAGAAAGTGATTTTTTTTTTAAAAAAAAAAATGTGCACATCCTCATTCATGGACCCTTGTTGCCTGTGACTATAGATTACTAAGGAGTAGAAAATTACTTACCCCATTGCTGGTGAGGCAGGTCTCATTGCTTGTGCGACACTCACAGCCTGGGCCTTGCCAACCATTTTCACATACACACTGGCCCATGTAGCAGCGACCACGATCTGCACAGAGAAAGAAAACAGGAACAGAGATTCTGAGTGCTAGAATGTATGTATCTTCCAAACAAAGGTGTGTGTGTGTTCAGTGCCATCAAGTCACTTCTGACTTATGGTGACCCCATGAAGTTATGTCCTCTGAAACGTCCTATAATTAACAGCCTTGCAAACTGAGGGCTATGGAATCCTTGAGTGAATCAATCCATCTCACATTGGATCTTCTTCTTTTCTTGCTGCCTTCAGCTTTTCCTAGCATTACTGTCTTTTCCAGTGAGTCTTGTCTCCTCATAAACCCCCGTAGGGGAGGTGTTAGCTGGCAAATGGAATGTCCAGCTAGGAAGCTCGGAAGCCTGGAAAAAAGACCTCTTCGGCATTAAGAAGCCTGTGATGGGCCATTCCGGCCAGGCTGTGGCAGTGCGGCGCAACGACTCAAAGCAGTCCTGGAAGAACCAACGTCATCAAGCCAAGCCAAAGTGAATGCCATCCGGAACACATCTGAAGCCTACAGCTGAACAAAATCCCCGTCGGCTGCAAACGTGTGCGATTTAAAGAATTTCATGTTGTCCTCCAAACTACAATAGCCTCGACTTGATCATTTAACTTCTAGGGAGAGTTCAAGCTTGACTTGCTCTAGATCCGTTCATTTTCTGTGTGGGTATTTTTCTTCACTTGCTAGCCATGGGGAATAGCAATCACAGTCGCTGCGGTCAGACATGCCAGTTGGTGTGGAGGGGAAGCGCCCCTATTTCCTCCGGTGGAATTTGACTCACAGTCACGCGTTCACACATCCCTTTGTGCTGTGGGCTCAGCCCGTCACTGCGCAATCAGACACCACCTCGGGCGAGTGGGGGTTTTTGCCTTTGGTTTCCCATGTGCATAAACGAGGAATCACACCTCTGCACCTAGGGTTCCCCATGGAATCTGTGGTTATGCGCATACTGCTAAGCCAGGGGGGGAAAGGCACCGAGTCGGGATGGAATGAGCAGACAAGCCTGACAGTTTGAGTGCGTGCTTGAATGACCAGACAGGGGAAAGTCCGTCTGTGGCATGCTGGCAAGCATTAAGACCGAACATGTGGTAAAGCAGCATGGGGTGCCGATGATTGCAGGACCTTTCCCAGATGTTGCTGTCTGATCGTGCCTTTTAGATCCGTCAGGCATTTGCAGCTGAGTCGGATCTAAAGGCACGTCTAACTGCAGCCAGTGTAAACTTACTTACTTATGTCAACCTAGGATTCAGGAGACCCTGGCTCCGATCATCATGCGACCTTCGGCCAGTCATTTTCTCTTAGGCTAATATACTTCACAGGGTTACTGGGAAGTTAAAATGAAGGATGGGAAAACCACGTGTTACACCCTGAACTCCATGAAGGAAGAGCAGGATAAAAATGTAATAAATAAATTACTGTAAGTGTAATATCATGGATGGGCTGATAAAGCGAGGATGACAAACATCACTAGCATGGCCTGCAGGAGCATGCATTTCTTGGTTCTATCCCAGGGCCCCCCAGTGTAGCAGCTGTGGGCACGATGACCCCTGAAAATACCCTTCCTGGTGCCTACCAAGTGCTTTTAGAAAGCAGGCAGGGGCTGGAGCTGATGCGGCTTTTGGCTCAGCAGGGCTTTGGATTGACCATTGGCATTATACACCACTGAGTTCCTCTCCTCCCCAAATCCCAACTTCACTAGGCTCCACCTCCAAATCTCCAGGAATTTCTCTACCCAGGTTGGCAAACCAACTGGAGACCTTGTACTAGACTAAATTCATATGAGCCCTTTAAAATTATTTTCAAATGTTTCTGTTTGTTATGAGGAATTTCCATTCGTTTCTTTGAAGCGCTTGCTGAAATGTGGTAGTCCTTTTTTGCAACAAAGCCTGACTTCAGCCCTGGATTCAAAGTGACAAACTCTGAGGAAACAGTGGTCACTGACAGAAGAACTGTCACCACAGGCACTATCATGATGGTAGCAGGTGTGGGCAGACCACCCTGAGGTCCGTTCCTTTATCAACATGAGGACGTCCTCCTGAATCTCCAGTTGTGAAGACGAACACAGCAAGTGAAGAAGTTTATCTTTCAAAAGAACTGTAAACCAGGGGTGTCAAACATGAGGCCTGGGGGCCGGAATCAGCCCATACAGGGCTCTTCTGTGGCCCGTAAGCAACTGGTGCAAGGGAGGGAGCACTGGGGGGAGTGGGCGGAGCCACTCCAATTGTAGCTTCAGCACGGCTGAACAACCTTGTCTGCAGTAATCAAGCATTGTGGGAGCATCTTCCCAGTGCTGCACCGCTTGTCTCTCCAGTCTGCCTATGTGGGTTTTCCTCTACGTCCCCCTTCCCAGCCCATGGGGCCTTGCAGTGAGGATACACCAACTCAGAGCTTACCAGTTGCTGTCCTTTATGCAGTTTGTATCTCCGGTACCTGACATTACGTTTTATGGCACACATGACCCAGCCCGACAAAGTGACATTTATGTCAGATCCGGCCCTCGTAACAAATTAGCTTGACACCTCTGCTGTAAACAGTTAGGTTGCCATTGGTAAAGTCTCACTCACCATTGCAGAGGAACCCAGAAGTGCGGGGACACTGGAAGTTGTCATATTCACAATATGTACCCTCAAAACGCTGGGTCAGGTCCTCTGAATAGCACTGACATTTCCCACATAGGCACTCGCCTCGGCCAGAGCAGGGCTCTTCTTCCCCTGGCCGTATGCAGGCTGCATTGTCAGTAGAAGACGATGTAGAGCAGTTACACGTGTCTCCCCGCCTGGCATGGAAAAAGGCAGTAAAGAATAAGAGAGGCCTATAAATGACATCTTGAGAAGGTGAAAGTATGATAATTGGGGGGGGGGGCTGCAAATCACAACAGATGGAACGTTTAGGCTGTGTGCCTGTGGGTGGCGCCAGTCTTCCGTTCTGATCTTTATTGTATTTGTACGGCATAGATTGGAAGGCACTTTATAAATAATAAATACAATTGTGAGCCTGTAAACAAATATGGTCTCATAGTCAGTTCTATGGGAAAGACAGGGCTTAGTTGCCCTTTGTACTAAAGAGACCATGGAGGTGTAGAGATTTGGTTGCGGAAACAAGCATAGCTGAGAGACTCCTGAATAAAAACTTCCATGGGACTTTTTTAGCTTTACCGTGGTTAGAGCCCTTAAAAGCTTGTCAGCTCGGGGTGGGGTGGGGTGGAGAGACCTTACAGCATGTGTCCCTCCAATGCTAATTTCCACATCTAAGATATTTAATCTGTTAAAGCTCTGAGCAGGCTAATCCCCCCCACACACATATTTTCCCTTTAAAATATCAGCACTCAACTGCCTTTGCATTCTGTGACTACTGGAGGGCAATAAGCAAGCTCAATCCTGACTGGGCCAATATTCGGTTGTTCTTTTTTAAAAAAATTATAAACAAATATTTTTGTCTAGATAGTGACTCCTGCAAGGGTACAGAAACTCCTGTCGTATCTGTGGATGAATCCTTTTCTCTCCCCTACTGATAAGTCTTGGATCATCAAGACTGGTATAATACTTACCAGCCTAAATGGCAAACACACTGTCCGCAGACAAAGTCTCCATGGAAATCACACCTAGCTGATGTGAGTTCCTTTTGCTGCAAAGAAGAAAGGAGATGGTGCTGATGCTCATGCCAAGGGTTTTAGGTTTAACCATGTATCCTTTAGAGACAGAATGGCAGCTTCTACATTTCCTTCTATATACAAATTTAAGAGGTCATACTAGGACCACACTTCCTATATGTATACATATCATTTTTGAGACTCTCTAACCAAACAGGAGCCAGAGAAAGTACCTGTTCACAAGGGCAGGCATCACAGATGACTGAGGCTTCAATCTCTAATTTGTTGCTGAAAGAAGAGGGTTTCAAGTGGATAAAACCCTTCCGGTCTTTCTCTGGGAGATCACAGACTTGTTCTCCACCCACATGCTCATGAGCTTTCACACGCACATCAAATGTGCCCTAGATGGAACAGAGAAAATTTGTTCATTTTGCTGGGATTATCACAAGAGACAAATGCCACTTTAGCCAGTGATTTAAGATCCTACTAGTACTCCACTCAGCTAGCCCAAAGAGGCTGTGAATTAGCTTAAGCACCATGAAGTTCAGAATATGTTTCTCTCTCTGGGGACCTGATGTGGAGTAACAGATCTGCTACCCTGTAGACTCTCTTTGTCTCTACCTGCGTTCAACTTGTATATTTGTAAATAAAACAAGTACTACAAAAATGTCCTAAGTTCAGTGCTCTCTCCTCTAAAAGAGACCAGCCCAGGAAGTGCCACCTCTATAATTTTTTGCCTCCTGGTGAAGTGTGAAGCTCGTAACAATATGCCCCCAAAGCTGCATTGCAATGGCTATCTCCATCATCCACTTATCCATGGATAAACGGGGAAAAGAAAGGATACAGACGTGGATTCTAATCCAGAGTTAGCAGCAAGTGGCCAGGCTTGAACTGGGCATTTAATTTACAGGGAAATTTCATAGTGGGTTACGGCCCTAGAGGACACTGGCAACAAAGGGCAAACAGACCCTATCCACACAACTCCACCAGTGCCTAAGGAGCTACTTGTCTTGGACACTTCAGTGGCAAAGGTAAGCACTGTCAGCTCACTAGTTTCATCCTCCTCCTGCACTTCCACCAGTTACCAGCAGTGAGTCTGCATACAATGAACTAATGCCTATTGTTGACCCAAGAGGCCCCTGTAGCACTGGACAGAAGGGGTTCCTGAACTTGCTCCAGAGCCATTTTAACTGCCCAGACAACCCCTGTAAACGGCATCCCCTTTCTATACTTATTATGACAAGGGTGTGACCAAACTTTCAGGTTTATTTTTGCCTTTTCTTGCAGCCATATGCTGTACAGGATCACAGACAGCCTCCCTCATCCTTCCCCCCACAAATTTACATACGTTAATATAGAAAGTATTTGGGGCATATCTCTTGTGCAAGAGTTTTTTTTCATTCTTGGGCTACAAAGCACTCCAGGAATGCATACGTATTAGTTGTAAAGGCTTACCACTTCCCCTCGGACAACCTGGAATGAGCCAGATTCTGTTTTTTCATACTTCATGGAAGTTATTTCTGTTTTCAAGGCTTTGGGGGTATAGTCAGCACGAATATCCATCTTGGAACGGATACGCTAGGAAGAGGAAAGGGGGAAGGAAAAAAATCAATAGAACTGACAGTGATCCAATTCAGTATCCCCCAGGTAGCAGGCAAGACATTTTACCTTATGTTTATTTGAGGACTGTTGCCAAGCAGTTGCAGCCGCTTCATAAGGCATTTTCAAAGACTCTTAACTATGACTGCAAAGCTGAACTGTGACATAAGTATATTAAGGCAATGGACAGAACTGTAGCCGTGAAGCAATGCCCTTATACTGGACTGAAGGCATGTGTTCTAGCCAAGGGGAACCTTGCGATTGAGTAGCATGCCCAATCAGATGTGTACCCTTGGACTACAAGATGCCTCTTGCTCCTGCATCTCTGCAGCTGTGCCAGAAGGCAGCCCAGCAGCCCTGACCCCTAAAATGCACAAAACCTGCAGCGGATCACAAAGGAAAGCCATGATTTGCAAATAAGCCAGGAGATTCCTGCACAGACACCATGAATAACTCCCTTCTACCCCACGCAGGCATCCCCCCCACCCTCACGTATTAACATCACCAGGTGAAGCACATATACCTCTTCAGCCTAAAACAAAAGGATGTGCCCTATGATGGATTAACGAGCTATCACGTCTTCCAGCTGCTCATCAAGATAGCACAGCTGTTAAGCATCCAGCTGTTAAGCCCAAGTACCAGCCATCCAGCATGAATATGTCACCCTTCTTTCTCTCTTTTGTCTAAACCCTTCCCCATAAGAGGTGCCACTGTTAGCCAAGCCATTGTTTCAATTGCCCAATGATGAATCCCTTTTTCTGACCCATTAACAGTTTAAGTTTCTCAATATTTCTTGGGGACCAGGTGACAAGAAAGGCACTAGCCTCGGGTTACATTTAAGGTATAAAAAGATAGTATCTAGCCATTTCTTGCTCGCTCGCTTTTACCTTCCCTAACCCCACCCTATCTTGCTGGTTCCATTCTTAGCAGTGTTTGGAAATTCCCACATGTGTTGCTGGCCAACTCACGATCCCTTCCCATACTTTTATCCCTTTTTTGCTGCAGAGTCAACTTGCCTTGTCACCCTACCAACGATACTTCCTGCTAATGCAAACATCTCTGTACTTTTCTATCTGAATTCTTGGATATGTGTTGATTTTATATTTGTATGTGTGGGAATCCTTTACTAAAGAAAGCACTGCTTTAGTAATTCATAATTCCCCAAATTTATTAATAAATTAAGACAATTTGGCTAACAGGACATCTGATCCCTCTACATACAGAGCCAGTTTGGTGTAGTGGTTAAGTGCGCAGACTCTAATCTGGGAGAACCGGGTTTGATTCCCCACTCCTCCACTTGCACCTGGCTGGATGACCTTGGGCAAATTCTGATAAGAGCTGTTCTTGAAAAAAGAGCAGTTTCTGTCAGGGCTCTCTCAGCCCCACCTACCTCACAGGCAATGTTCCCTCTAAGCTGTGGAGTCTTGTGAGCAAAAATTCTACTTTGTGAGCTACAGGCATGAAAGTTGTGAGCAGGTGATTTGGCTACTGCATCAATTAGAGTGCTCTGGAGCCCTCCTTCCTGAGCTAAGAGAAAAATGTGTGAGCTGGAGGCTAAAAAACTGTGAGCTAGCTCACACCAACTCACCTTAGAGGGAACACTGCTCACAGGGTGTCTGTTGTGGGGAGGGGAAGGGAAAGGAGTTCGTAAGCCGCTCTGAGACACCTTTGGGTAGTGAAGGGCGGGGTATAAATCCAATCTCCTCCTCCTCCTCCTTCTACATAACTGAGTGTAAAGAAAGGAGCTAAATGGTGGCAGCTCCAGATTTGGACCTTACAGTGAAAATTGATTGGTCTAGTAACTCTACTAAAATCATTCCACAACAGTTGTGTGAATGCCAAGTATTCTGGGTCACACAGAGCAGTCTCTCTGACATTTGTCTTATATAGCAGAATAGACCAGGGTTTTTTTTCCTGGGGGAACACACCGGAACGGAATTCTGGAACCTCTTCAACAAATTCTTTTACAAATATTTAAAAGCTCATGAGTTTTCAATACACAGATTGAAAACTTCATTTCCCTCTTGAGAATTCCAGCACCTCTTTAAAAAAAAAAAAACAACCCTTGGAATAAGCCCTATAATAATTGTCATAATTGTCTTCTTACCTCAAAAGCCATACGGATTAACTCAACAATATTGGAGGAATCTTCTTGCAGTCTTCCAATTTCAGAGATTGGGAAATACTTGTGCAGCTTCTACAGGGGAAAAAGGTAGTCAATAAACTAAATATTTGAGTTGCATTAGACCACTCAATGGATACTGGAGAGGGCAGCAAAGGAACAAAGATAAAAGTCCTATGTGCACAGTAAATGAGAAGTACCCTTATCTTGTTATTGTAGATAGAGAGTACAAGAAAAAGTCAATTCTGACTATGTTCCATTTATTTCAATGAGTTTTAGTTGTAACTAGTTTTCATTGGCCTATATCCATTTACTGAAATCTGGCAACATCTCCCACCATTCTTATCACTATACGAACCTCCATGAAAGAGGGACTCCTCAGCAGATCTTAATGAGTAGATATATGTATGGGAAGAGGCCATTTGTATGCAGTGGGAAGTATGAGAAGAGGCCATTTCTATGTGACTGTCCATGAAGGGTTTATCAACTGGCTCCAGCAATAGAATAGGAAGCTTCCAGGCAGCCAGTACACTTGTCATAACACCAGTGGAACAGGGTCCTGCAGTAAATGGACTGTAGCAGTCTATACCAATTGCAATACTTTTGTCAGGATTCTGTCTGCAATTAGTGAGCTAACCACTGGGTGGCCCCATTATAATGCAAAAATTAATTGCCCAGAGGCGCAGGGCATGGATTTACCAAGTAATTTGGTGAGGATATACCCAAAGGCCACCTGTTTCTGCCCCATTTACTGAGTCACAGGGGTTTTCTCCACATATGACTTATTCCTGCTTACTGCAGCAGTCAATCCACAAGCATTAAGCATAGGGGTTCTGGACATTTCCCCATCCTTGGCATTTTTCCAATTGCTACACCAGATTATTTTCTTACAGACATGCCTAAAAAAATCAGGAATGGAGGTGCTGTTTTCATTTATGAGGTCACAGAACCAAACCCCTTTTTACTTTTTTTGTTGGACATGTACTTTATCAATATACCAATGTACTCCTAGAAGAGGAGCCAGTCATGTGCACATGTGAGGATTGCCATATTGTCCTTGTGGAAAAATGCTCTCCACCAAAAAGTTCATCCCAATATTTAGAAACTTGGAGCTGCAAAATGGTTTTTAAAGTTTTCCTGTTGACAAATAGCAGGCAAATGGAGAGGAACTGATTGCTTCCTCATCTAGTCAATTGCTTTCAAGTGAACCCTACTTAATGTTTAGTCATATAAATGTCTCTAGACAGCTGAGAACAATGAAATGCGCCAGCAGGGATGCTTTGTGACAGTCTTCACCAGAATTTAAAGCAATAACAGATACCCCCCAAATCAAATCCCCACAAAAAATAAACATAGAAAGGGGAGGGCTGGATCTCAAGGCACAGGCATGTCATATAGCAATATAACACTGTCAGGGAGTACTTAAAAATCAAAGATTTGCTTACATAATTGCACAGGTGTGGTGTATCAAGTCCTGACAAGCCCAGACAAGCCCAGAGACAAACGTCAAGCTTCGCTCCAAGAGACAATGGACTATGCGGATCCTAGCCCGCTCCAATCAGGGGGCTGGGTTCCTGGCCAAGAGCCAATGGGACTCTCGGCCACTGTAAATAACCTACCGGGAAGTGGGGGAGTGTTTTGGGTGGCGGTTTCTCTGGGAATATAAGCTGGCCTGCGAGCCGGCCAAAGTCGTCTTGTTCCTGATCGAATAAAGTACGCTTTGCTGTAATCACTCTCCGTCTGCGTACTTTTCAACATGCAAGGAAAATATCCTTCTTCCAATGGGTGAAATTGGGGGGAGGCATATAATGAGTGACAAGGACAAGGAGTGAAGTCTGAGTGGCTAGAGAGAGAGCAAAGAGCACGCCTGTACCTTCTGCAAGTGCAAGGAAGCAACTGGCTGTAGCAAAAAACAACAACACCCCACCTCCAGAGCAGAGAAAAATAAAGGTACCCATTGCTGCAAGCACCTGGGAAGAGCAATGATTGCTCCTATGCCACCTTATAGAGATATCAAGAGATAGTAAAATACAATACAATAATAATAATAATAATAATAATAATAATAATAATAATAATAATAGAAAAATTGCCAAAAACAAGGGATTGAAATTCCTCATTACCGAGGTGGGAGAGAGGACAGGGCAGGTTTGTCCCACACTCACAGTTACTGCAGCAGTGGGAACTGAGTGGGAAGAACCAACAACAGCCCAGGAACCATTCCACATGCAAACAAATGCAGCTCAAATTCAATTGCTAGAAAAAGATCAGGTTAAAAAGGAACCAGGGCTCTTTTCCCAAACAACAGAAGAATTGATTTCCTTAATGCTTATAGCAGCTAAAACATTATTAGCTCAGGTTTGGAAATTAGAAAAAAATCCAACTGTAAAACAATGGTTTACGAAGTTATGGGACACTGTGATTATGGACAAAATAGCAACGCAACTACTGAAGACAGAACATCCTCACAAGACATCAAAGATTTTTAGAAAAGTGGTTTGTGTTTTTTGACTATGTAAACAATGTAAAAGATGGGATTTCTGCACTACCTACTAAATACGTTGATTTTGTATTGTATTAACTGTTGTCTATTGTATGGATATTGGAAAAATGTTGTAAAAATAAAGTTATTTTTAAAAGGAACCACGGAAAACAGGGGGAAATGTGAGGTGAGAACTAATGGATCCAGATAATGTTCAGAAGACAGGGGATAAACTGAAGTAATATGGGGCCACAACTGATGCGATATTGCTGTGCCGAAAATCCTACACATTCCTGAAAGATTAGCCTATATCATCCATATCATAAGGTTTCACAGAGAACAGGAAAACCAAACTGAACTACAGAATAATGTTTCTAGGAAAAAGAACACATTTAGGATCACAGTTGATGAGCTACTAGGTGATTGATGATTGGATCTTCCTAGTTTTTTTTTAAAGAACAAACTGCAGCATCATGTGGCTCTAGTTCAAATTGAGGCCACACAAGGAGGTGAGAGGAGATTTGATCCTTCAACCCAGTTTTGCCTATCAAAACTATCCTCCATTCTGAGCTATTATTAGCATGGGAAAGGAAAAATTACAGATGCCTGTTTTTTCCCCTTCAATGTAAGTAATAATGCAGGGGAAATGGTTTTGATAGGTGAAACCATGTGGCATTGGAAAGAGTTAGCTCCCTCTCCCCTTCCTGCATGGTTCTCATTTGAATTGGGACTACATGTAGCTATTATTTAATTATTTTAAATGTTGGGAAACTTCAGTCATGGATCCCTCAGCATTAGGGTTGCCAAGTCAAAATGTCTCACCGGCGGGGGAGCCTCGCCGGGCTCCGGGAGCCGTTCTTCTATGTGTGCGCGCGTGAACCGTGCACGCGCCACCAGCACGTCACCAGAAGTGATGCGTGACGTCGATCACATTGAAGGCATGGCCCCGATCGTCGGAGGGAAAACCATAGAGTTTTCCCTCCGATGATCGGGGCCACGCCCCCAACGTGATTGACGTGGTTGCGTCACCTCTGGTGACGCAGCCACACTGCGCTTCGGGGGGGGGCAAGTTCCCCCTGGGGCCTGATTCCGCGGCGGCGGCAATCGGGCCTCCAAAGCGGGGGTTTACCCGCCCCCGCTCCCACTTGGCAGCCCTACTCAGCATCTTGTCTGGTTAGTGAGGACTCCAAGGTAGCTCAAGATAGCAAATTAGGCCACATGCTAAAGGAGACAGTGAAAATGTCTAAGTGCCAGTATTCAGATGTGATGACTAAGAAGATTCCAAGAGTGCAATTAACATTCTTCTGCTGAAGCCTTCTCAGACGGACATTTTCTGAAAATACATTTGTACCAGTTCACCCCACCCCTACTGTTTAGGACACAGCCTCTTCCCAGTCCATGCCCCTGTTGGCTGCCTTAATGAAAGATGAACCCTTCCTTGTCTGGTGACACTATTCACCTCATAGTAGTCGTAGGAATGGTTGGTGACAGCAAATATGGGGATGATGTTGTGTCGTCCCAGCAGTCGCACGAGGGTAGGCACAGAGGGGTAATCCTGCCTGGTGTCAAAGGTGTAAGTGCCTGCTGAGGTCAGGTGGCACTGTTCATCGTTCCTCCTCAGAATTCCGGCAAGGACATTGGCACCATCAGCTTCATAATGGAAGGCAGACTCCGTAGAGAACACCAGAAGATGAGTGCTGTCTTCCCGCCAGCCGATATCCTATTGGCATACAGAAAGACAAGGCTGTAGAAGGTATTTCATAGGCTCAGAAGGATTAAGTGAGTTAGCCAGAAGTCCAAAAGCAGCTCAAGAGCTCTGCATGTGACTTTTTGGAGAGGGTGCTACAGCTACTCACTCCATGGTACATATGGCAGTTACTGCTGTTATCATACTACCAACAGGGTCAGTAAAGCCTGTAGCCCTTAGATATCACTTCCAAGTACAGCCTTGCCCAAGTTTAGTTGAGAAGAATGTGAACTTCATTTACTGTTCCTGTGCTCACATTGACAGTGCTAGAACACTTCTCCCTTATCTTGTCTCCTTAGCTCTTATCTCCTAGCTGTTGACAAGCTGCCGCTCTCTGAACTGACTATGTGCTCTGCTTCAGTATTTGGGTACCTTTACCTAACCATTTATTTTTAGCTCTCTGTCTCCTTCAGTGGCTAATCAAAGTACATACTAGCTCTATCTATATCCAATAACCTCTAATCTGATTCCAAAGCTCATCCATCTTCTTAACAAACCACCATTTATTATCTATTAAAGAAAAGCCCTGGCCTAGATAGCCACTCATCAAACTCCAAAGGCAGTGAGGCAAAGAAAGGATATAACCAAAGGATATAACCTAACGCTCACTAGGATCTATACCCTCTATAGCTTCTTCTGTGCTCACCTTGCAAACAGCTGCTTGCAGTATGGCATCAAAACCACCTTCTGGAGCATCCAAGTTGCCAGATATCCGTTCTGTCATTAACTCTTGGCTGAATTTATCAATATTGTGGGTAAGACGGATGACATTCTTAAAGGAGAAGGGAGGGTCAGCATTGGTCCAGGGCTCACGCAGCCTGAAGGCATAAGGAGAACAAGGCAGCTGTTCAGTTGTAATAAACTATTATCAGAAACACTGAAGCTGTATCTAGTATGGAAAAATACTGGTCATCTTCCATAATGGTTCAATAGCATGACTGTAGAAATGCATAGGATTTCCAGACCCCTGTTGGGGATGGGGGTCAAGGGAACCCCCACTTTTGTGATTTTTATTTGCTTTCAGCTAAGGTGATTTAGCTGAAGGTACTGGGTGGGAGGACTGTGTTTGGGAGTGTGTGGGTGAGTTTTGAGTTGTTGCAGAGTCCTGGCTGCTTGAGATAGGGCGAGAAAGGCTCATTGTTTGACTGTAATTGGATTGCCTGGATGAATTTGAATAGCTCCTGGCCCTGCCCTCTGTTGCGTGAGGCTTCTATTTAAGGCAGCACCTCGCCAGAGGCTCCTTGCCTGTGGCTCTTGACCTAGGGGCTCTGTAGGAAGCTCAGGAAGAGCCAGAAAGCCAGGGCCCTAGTCTCCTTGTGTTCCCAGTAAGGCAAGTAGACTTCTACAAGGAAAACCACTGAAATACAAAGGGTTTTAAAAGGGGGATTATGTATAATTATTAATTTAAAAGCAATTATTAAGCCAGAATGCCAGCAGGGGGTTTTGCACGGAGTGTCACATGTATGACTATTGACCACTGGACAGAAGTCTTGGGTGTATGCTCAGTGCAAGGAGTTCCTGGTTCTCAGGGAATGAGTTTGCTCCCTTGAGGCCAAGGTGGCTGACCTGGAGAAGCACAGACAGTCAGGCACATGGAGAAGACTCTCAGGCACTTGTTAGATATGTCCCACTCTGAATATGGCAGCCCCACTGCTGTCAGGGAGCAGGAGGGTCAAGAGAAGCAGGACACCGTGCTGAGGATAAGGGGAATGTGCCCTCAAAAGGGACCTCTTCTTCAGCTGGTGAATGAGTATCCTTTCACACCAAGGAACCATCCCTTGGCAGGCAGGGAGGGGGTAGTTAGTGATTCGATCATTAGGCAGGTAGACAGCTGGGTGGCGAACCTGCATACTGACCATATGGTGACTTGCCTGCCTGGTGTGAAGGTAGCGGACATTACATATGTTGTAGATAGGCTGGTAGATAGTGCTGAGGAGGAACCAGTGGTCATGGTACATGATGGCACCAACTATGTGAGGAAATGCAGTTGTGAGGTCCTGGAGGAAAAATTTAGGCTGCTAGGCAGGAAAAGGCCAGGACCTCCAAGGTAGCCTTCTCAGAAGTGCTACCTGTTCCATGTGCAGGACCGGAGAGACAGGCACAGATCAGGAGTCTCAATGCATGGATGAGACAATGGTGTAGGGGGGAAGGGTTCAAGTTTGTTAGGCACTGGGATGCTTTTTGTACAAAAGAGATGGTCTCCCCTTGTCCTGAGAAGGAGCCAGGCTGCTGGCACTTAAAATCAAAAAGGTGGCAGAGCAGTTTTTTAAACTGAATATTGCGGGAAAGTCAACAGGAGATGAAAAGTCTCTGGTTCAGGATGGCTCATCTCAAAGAGATGAAGGGGTAGCTGTTACTTTTCTACAAGGAAATGAATTAGAATTGTCCACTGAGACTGTGCCTAATGATATGGATTGCCTGGCAAAGTCTCGAGGCAGCAAGAGGAAGGTTGCGGGCTTAATATGTATGGGAAATTATAGGTGTTTATATACAAATGCTAGAAGTGTCGGAGGTAAAATTGGGGAGTTGGAATGCTTGGTGTTGGGGGGGTAGACATAGTGGGTATTTCAGAAACTTGGTGGAAAATCAGTGGGCTATGGCGATTCCTGGTTATAAATTATATTGGAAGGATGGGGGGGAGGGTTGGAGCTGGGGTGGCTCTGTATGTCAGAGAGAGTATACAGTCCAGTAAAGACTGAGAGGGTAAGAGAATTGGATTTGCTTCTTTAAATGCTATGTATTGAAATTTGTTGTTGTTCAGTCGCACAGTCGAGTCCGACTCTTCGCGACCCCATGGACGGGCTCCCACCAGGCCCTCCTGTCTTCCGCTGTCCTCTGAAGTTGGCTCAATTTCATGTTCGTTGCGTCGATGACACTGTCCAACCATCTCATCCTTTGCCGTCCCCGTCTTCTTTGACCTTCAATCTTTCCCAGCATCAGGGTCTTCTCCAGTGAGTGCTCCCTTCTCATTTGGTGGCCAAAGTATTTGAGCTTCAGTTTCATTATCTGGCCTTCCAGGGAACAGTCAGGGTTGATTTCTTTTAGGATTGACTGATTTGATCTTTTTGCAGTCCAAGGGACTCTCAAGAGTCTTCTCCAGCACCATAGTTCAAAAGAATCTATTCTTCGGCGCTCGGCCTTCCTTATAGTCCAACTCTCGCAGCCATACATGACTACTGGGAATACCATTGCTTTGACCATGCGGACTTTTGTTGGCAGGGTGATGTCTCTACTTTTTATCATGCTGTTTAGGTTCGCCATCGCTTTCCTCCCAAGGAGCAGGCGTCTTTTAATTTCATGGCTGCTGTCACAGTCTGCGGTGATCTGGGATCCCAGGAACGTGAAGTCTGTCACTACTTCCACGACTTCCCCTTCTATTTGCCAAGGAGTGATGGGGCCGGATGCCATGATCTTAGTTTTTTTGATGTTGAGCTTCAAGCCCATTTTTGCGCTCTCCTCTTTTACTCTGAGCAGGAGGCTCTTTAGGTCCTCTTCATTTTCTGCCATTAGAGTGGTATCGTCAGCATATCTGAGGTTGTTGATCTTTTCCCCAGCAATCTTAATTCCGCCTTGTGATTCATCCAGGCCAGCATTTCGCATGATGTACTCTGCATATATATTAAATAAGCAAGGTGACAATATACATCCTTGTCGTACTCCTTTTCCTATGCTAAACCAATCAGTTGTTCCATATCCGGTTCTAACTGTTGCTTCTTGGCCCTTATACTGCTTTCTCAAGAGACATGTGAGGTGGTCTGGTACTCCCATCTCTTTAAGGACCTGCCATAATTTGTTGTGATCCACACAGTCAAAAGCTTTAGCATAGTCAATGAAGCAGAAGTAGATGTTTTTCTGGTACTCTCTTGCTTTCTCCATAATCCAGCGAATGTTGGCAATTTGATCTCTAGTTCCTCTACCTCTTCGAAACCCAGCTTGTACTTCTGGCAGTTCTCTATCCATGTACTGTTGAAGCCTAGCTTGTAGGATCTTGAGCATGACCTTGCTAGCGTGTGATATGAGTGCAATTGTGCGATAGTTTGAACAATGCAAGTACAGATATCATACATGAGCAAATTTTCTGAACTGAGATGAAGTCAGAAAGGATTAACATAAAGTAAAATATTGGTTTGGGTAGGGACAATAATATAGGCATTAGTAGCAGTTTAGATAAAGCACTCCTTTTAATTCAGTGCAAGACACATATAATATCCATTAAAACAATGAAAAAATAGTCAATGGATCCAAAACCAATCATTTCCAGATGTCTCCCATCATCAGCCTCACTTACTTCTCAGGCCTCATGTCTGTTTGCGGAGCTGTAACTTTATCTACAAACTTCCCAAAGCCAATAGTGTAGTTGTCAGTCAGCTCCCTCAAGACGTTTGCTGAGAGGAAGGAAAGGAGGAAGTCAGTAAAGATGCCCTGGGAAAGCTGGTTTAAGTTCTCTCTTCCTAGCACACCTTTCCCCTGAATGTCATGCCTCAGGTGAGCACGATGAGGTCACTCGTTCCCAGAAGAAAACAAGGCTTATAGCAGCCTTTCTTTTTTTGAAATTCACTACTGCATAGGAGTGGATTAGCAGTGAATGTCAAGGACTTTTTAAATAAGCATATACCAGTAGCCAAACACATAGCTTTGGTGCTGCTCTTGGGTATCTTCAGTATGGTGATTAGGAGGGATACTACATTGATGTCTATATGTGTTGTGTTATTAATGAATGGGATGCTTCTCTTTGTCTTAACCTGGGAGCTTCTATCGGACTCTTCCTTCTCTTCTTGGGCCTTTTGTCCTCTCTGTCCTCGTGGACCTGCAAGGAGCAGGACACATCTATAGGTTGCTCCTGTGGAAGCCACACCATCTTATTTGCACGCACATGATGCTGGAGTAGCTGGCCACTCTTAATAGGAAATAGTATTTGTTAGATTAGGCTTCTTTCTCTCATTTCACTGCAACATGGATGTGAATTAAATCTACCTCAATAAATATAAGTTTTACCTTTCTGCAATATGCTCACTTGGCGTTTATTTTCTGCACACAATACCATGCTTCTATGACTGAGCAACTTTGCTGTATTAACTAATGCATATCCCCAGTCCTGATACCCTATTTCTTCTTTGCCATCTGCCTTGGGAGTTGGCAGTCTATTAATAAAATTCTATTTTTCCTCTCCATTTGTCTCATTTACCATTTTTGTTCTTACCCAGTTGCTGGCCCATTTTTTTAAGGTTGTCCAAATCATCAGACATAGAATAGGAGAAGTCCATGAGAATGTAGAGGTCCAAAGGAGAGTCAAGCGGCTCAAACACATCCATTTGAAAACTCACTTCCTCACCAGCTCGCAATTTCATAGACATCTGTTGTGGGGATACCTGTGTTCTCTTCAGAGAGGTATCAATTCTAAATTCCTGCCAGGAGAAACACCAGTATTCTTCAGTCAGAGGTTTTACAATTATATTTCATATTGGTTTTAATATGAGACAGGTGCAGGAGACAGTTCCCAACAGTGGTAGAGCACAGGCTTGGCATGCAGAAGGTGTGGTGGAAAGGGCCTGTTCTGGCATGCAGGCCCTGTTCCACCCTGTCCTCCAAGACTTTCCCAACACCAGATTGAACAAGGGATTCAAAAGAAATAGGTAAAATGCAATTCCTCTGCCCCTCTCTCTATGCATGCCCTATCAGATGCTAAAATATAAGATGGGCTTCTTAGCCTAGGAAGTTACAGATCTCTACAGAGTTACCATTACCTTGAAGCTTTCTTCAGCTGTCCTGGCCAACACATGGTTAAAGGCTGCCTCCTTCAGACCTCAGGTAAGAGTTCTGTCTGCTCTGATGTACCCAGCACAAAAGAGCCCCTCCTCCTTGCTTTCAGGAGTTTTATCTTCTCCCTTTCCCCCTCTCACTGACCCGGTCAGGCCAGGTCAAAGAAGCTTTTCCTGATGTCTCCAGAAATTTCCTTTCTGCAGTCTCTCTAGTATTTAATTCCTTTAAATCTCTGTTCCCTGCTTGGAGTGGGGGACACACACTGGACCTTCCTATTGTCTTTAGCTAGACCTATTAGTATTTCTTAAGAGGTAGCTGAGGTGAGCCTGGAAAGCCATTGACTGACTTCCTCCTCCCTGCCTGATTTCTGCCCAGAGGAAAAAACTTTTAAAACTCAGAGCGAAGATTTTGCTCATTTCAAACCTCCAAAGGAAGAATACATTTCTTCACAGAAGGTTCTAGGTCCAATCCCTGGCATATCCAGTTAAAAGGACCAGGCTGCTGCCAGTCTGAGTAGACAATACTGACCTTGATGGACCAAGGGTCTGATTCAGTATAAGGTAGCCTCACATGTGTTCAGTTATACATTAAGTGTTCCCTGTCTGTTTGCATGAAGGCTCACAGGAAAAGCACAAGAACTCTTGATGAACAGTTCTAAATCCTAACCCTGGGAATGGCCAATTGACTTCAGACACGAGGCAAATTGCCCAAATATAGCCTAACTATATATTTGCCAGCCAGATACTTGCTAGCTAGTTATTTGTTAACTATATATCAGAATAGTAAAAAGCCCAGTAGCACCTTTAAGACTAACAAACTTTATTGTATGCTACAATAAAGTTTGTTAGTCTTAAAGGTGCTACTGGGCTTTTTACTATTTTACAGCAACAGACTAACATGGCTAAATCCTATGGATCTATGTATCAGGACTTTCTCTCACCTTTAGTGACAGTATTTCTCCTTTCATGACCACAATGTTGCGCTCACTGCAGCCATACCTCACTAGTGTCTCTCTGAAATCACAGCGGGACTCTTTGAAGTTCTGAGAGAAGATAAGTGGGATAAAAAGTATGTCATGTTTAAAATATATTTTAAAAATATGTTTTGCAACATTTGCCAGGGATAATTGCTCTCTTGTTCCAGTATTAGGCTAGGGGGTCACTCCTTGAAAAATTATGACTTACATCTAGTTAGCTAGCTTTAGTTGCAACTTAGAAGTAGGTATGTAGACATTAAGAAGGCAAAATATAATGGGTTGTATACCACCCAGTGGCAGTGTAGATCCAATTTTTCACCATGTTTCTTTCAACCCATGGAAAGATGACATCTAGGGTTACAGAACCCACATGGACAAAAACCATGTGGCTCAGGAGATTGCAGTGAGGAGGGCAAATCAGGCAAAATCAGCTCTCCTACCCCTTCTACAAATGGGGCTCTGTGGCAGGGGCTTCTCTGTTCTGGCACCCTGTTTACGGGATCTCTTGCCCCTCATTTGTTTGATGGGAGCATTCTCTTGGATTTTAGGCACCAGGTGAAAATTGTGCTTATTAATCCTTCTTTTCTCTCTACTTGGATATCAGTTTAATTGTTGAAAGTTATTGTTTTTATTGCTCTTGTGCTGGATCCTACCAGTTTTCAACTGATGCAAGCAGGAGGCTTGATCTCACTTAGTTTCCTCCTCATATCTTTTTGACCATGTGGATCTTTTAATCCCTGGCATAAACTTGGGGGAGGGGGTGCCAAAAGAAGCTGTTAAAGGAAGGGGAAGGTGGGGGATAACCTGCTTCCACCATGGAAAAGCTGCTAGGATTCAACCTGTGGCTTCAGATTTTATTGTATGCTGCCTGGAGAATTTTGTGTTGAGAGGTGGTTTACAAACACATGAAACAACCAAACAAAACAATACGTCCTGCTGCCATTCATCAAAGGTAGATACTAAATCCACCAGCACCATTTTGTGTATTCTTTTAGAACCGAAAGGTGCGATACAAATCCTATGTACAAACATAAATAAGCAGACAAATGAAATGTAGAGTAACCAAGTAATATGTATGCATTGTGTACCCGCCCTTGATTACTGTTGTACACTTGACGAGTGATAGCTGAATGTATGACCTATGCCACCAAACTGTATGATGTTTGAAGTGATGAAAGTTCTTGTTTGTGGCATTATATTTCTGAGGGCTCATTCACACATGCAAATCAGCACTTGGTACTACAGTTATTAAGTGATGGACATGGAGGAGTGAACCAGCCTAAGCATGTGAAACAGAAATAAATTTAACAGCATTGTTGGAGTTGACAACGTTGCTGGTATTGGAGAGACGGCTGAAAGCTTTTTCTGACTCCAGTGTTTTGCTTAACGGTTTTGGTCGGCCATGGCTGTGGCACAGCTTCACGCTTATTCCTTCACTGAGGATACAAAATATGAGCAGGAGCTGGGAAAGGACCCCAGTTCACCTTCCTCGGAATGCTATATATTGGCCCCGGTCACACGGGCCGGATATCACAGGGGGGAGGCGTGGCTAATTGCCCCGGCGCAGTTTGATCCATGATTACGCGATCAGACGCGCCGGCAGCACACCACGGGTCCTTCCCTTGGCACTGGCGGGTAAATGAGGGTGGCGATCACACAACGATCCTGCAGCATGGCAAAGAAGCAGCGTGGCGCGATCACACCAGCAATGGCTAGGCGCTGCCGCCGTGGCAAACGGGGTCATTTATTTTCTTTTAAGCCGAAGGACAGAGGAGTGGAACTTTTGGTTTCGCGTTCAACGGCATGCACGATTCTGCGCAGCAACAGAACTTTCGCTGTCCTCTTCATGCGCAAGCACCGTTGGGTGCTTGTGCGCATCCTGTGGAGACTTGGGGGGGGGACTTTTCGCGATGGGACATGAGCGGGTGCCGGATGCCATGAGCTACCACTAGAAACGTGATCAGACGCCCGCCCTTGCCTCGCGGTTTCTGGAAACTAGTACCTCGGAGGTACTAGTTTTTTATGGTGCATCTTCGGCGGGAAGCCTCGGGTTAGCCACGGGAGCTCTAAGCTTCCCAGATGTTGCGGTTTGATCGCGCCCAGAAAATCCGCCTATTTTCCGTCTCTGTAGCGTGGCTAATGCTCCGTGTGACCGCAGCCATTATTTGTTTGTTGTTATTATCCTGCTCTTACTGCACTGTTTTCTGCTTTTGTAATTTGTTTCTGTGCATTGCTTGACATATCATGTCTGATACTTTCTTGTGCTGTTTCTAATGCTAGTCTTATTGCATTGATTCTTAGATCTCATGCCATTTGATTACAGTGTGTTACACCATGTAATCTATGTCTCACTCAGGAAGGTGGACTATAAGTAAATAAAAGCAAGAGATCTAGAGATTACACACATAGTCAACATCTCCTGGTGATCCCTGGCCCAAAGGACGCCCGCCTAGCCTCGACCAGGTCCAGGGCTCTTTCTGCCCTGGCCCCTGCCTGGTGGAACATGCTCCCCATTGAGATCAGGGCCCTGCGGGATCTCATTCAATTCCACAGGGCCTGCAAGATGGGGTGTTCTGCCAGGCCTTTGGCTGAGGCAGTGGGCGTCCACACTCCCCCCCCCCGAGGTTACTGTCTCCCACCCACTGATAACCGGCCATATTTATCTACCTCAATAGGCTGGTTTCTCCCTACAGCAAGCTGTGATTATTGATGTTATTGATTATTGATTTTATATGTTTATAATGTGTTTTAAATTTTATTGTATTTATTGAAATGTTGTAACCCGCCATGAGCCCGTCTACAGGATGAGTGGGATATAAATGCAAAAAATACATAAATAAATAAAAAATAAACCCCCTGCTGAAGAGATACAAGCGGGGACTGACTTGCTAGAGTGGGCAGGGCCCTCATGAGGACAGCAGCATAAAACAAATCCCCTGTGTAATCATGATCAATATTGCAACCATGGTACAGAAAAAAGAGCTATGTGCATGTGTCCAAAACTCGGTTAAGTTTGGTGCTGAGACATATGGGTATGAAGCCCATGCTCAGTGAAAGAGAAGTTCCTACCTCATCAGTGCAAAAAGAACAGTCCTTGTTCACTCGGATACATTCAGTGCAGCTTTTTGCCCTGGAAGCCACACAGCGATTAACTAGGAGACAAAAGCAACATGTCAGACATATGGGAATGGACATGAAAGGGAGCATGGAAGGTCTGTCCTCACTCCCAGGGCTATTTTTGGGCAGGAACACACAGGAACAGAGTTCCGGCTGGCTCCCAAGTTGGCCACGCCCAGCAGGAACTCATTAGCATAATAGGCCACACCCAACAGCAGAAACTCATTAGGATTGGCTACATTAGGGGTGTGTGGCCTAACATGTAAAGGAGTTCCTGCTACAAAAAAGGCCTTGGGTTTTGACAACAAACAAGGTAAACAGAATAACAAGCAAAGGTGGGTGTGGCTGGATAACCACACTTCTGGTAATGTGTGGGTGTGGCCTAATGTGCTAATGAGCTGTGCTGTCAGGGGTGTGGCCCAATATGCTAATGAGTTCCTGCTGTTGGGTGTGGCCTATTATGCTAATGAGTTCCTGCTGGGCTTTTTCTACAAAAAGAGCCCTGCGTCACTCCCATTGCACTTAACATACAAAGTGCTTTCGAACTTGGGTGAAGTACATGCCAGAGCATTCTGCCAACTGATCCAGTACTATAATGGCAAGGGAGCCATTACTACCACAGACAAGTTTTTCCCTTCCTGTCATAAGAAATTACTAAATCATCACCTTTCCAGTGGGGCATAAAGTACCAGCATAAAGTTGTACCACCAGTTTCTCTACCAGTACTTTCAAAACAATGGTATATTTTAGCATTCTTTGGAAGTAGGGGTGCTGAACTTACTTCTGTTTCCTTGGCTCAAGCGCATGGTATAAGGCAGTGACAACAGAAGTAGCCAAGGCAATGACTTTTGGAGTAGCTTGGCCATTCTGCTTCTGAAATGCAAACACCAGCAGAGTCAGAAAAAAACACAAATAAGCAAACAAATTGCCATTAACACACTCTGAGCAATAATCGCTCCAGTAGATGATATATAATAAGGCAGCAATATTCACCGTGTGGCTTGAGAGCCACATGTGGCACTTCTGCCCACCTAATGTGGCATCTGCCCCATGTTTCAGGAAAGTAGGCAAAGCCCGGGCTCAGTGGGGCTTGTGGTTAGCAGGTGGTTTCCACCTTGAAACAGCCACTGCAAGAGGAATGGGTAAGCTATGAGGCTCCTGAGGTGCACGCATCATGCCAAAGATGAAAGTAAATATGGCTCTTTAGCTTGATGGCATTGTCAGTGTGTCTGTCCATGAACCATGGAGTGAGTACCACTGTGATAAGGGAAACCTTTTAAGAAGACTGGCTTTTGACTCACGAAAGCTTTTGCTAGAATAAATTTTGTTCAGGTGCCACTAGATTCTGGCTTTATTCTGCTGCTATGCACTAACACAGCTACCCATCTGGAATTACAGTCATGATTATCAAGCAAGGCCTCCCTGAAAAGTTAAATCACTACATACTTATGGAACCCACTACACCACGATCTAGACCTGGAGACCAAGCCCTATGAGGAAAGGCTGAGGGACTTGGGACTGATTAGTCTGGGGAAGAGGAAGTTGAGGGGGGACATGATTGCTCTCTTGAAGTACTTGAAGGGCTGTCACTTAGAGGAGGGCAGGGAGCTGTTCCTGCTGGCAGCAGAGAACAGGACTTGCAAGAATGGGTTTAAATTAAGGGCAGGAAGGTAGCAGTGGAATCAGCTGCCCAGGGAGGTGGTGAGCTCCCCCTCACTGGCAGTCTTTAAGCAGCTGCTGGACAAACACTTGTCACAGATGCTCTAGGCTGATCCTGCATTGAGCAGGGGGTTGGACTAGATGGCCTGCATGACCCTTTCCAACTCTGTGAGTCTATGTCCACTAACTTGGATGTGTTTTTTTTTTAAAGCATGACATGTATCAATAGAGAAATCTATCAGTATCTTCTATCCATAACAGGTAAATGGAATTTCCATGTTCAGAAGCAGTATGCCTCTGAATAGCATATACTGGGGAGAGGGGAGAGGGATATTGCCTTCATGCCCTGCTTGCGACCATCAGAAACATCTGGCTAGCTGCTCTTTCAAGCAGAAGGCTGGGTTACACGTACCTTTCGATCTACCCACGAAGGTTCTTCTTTATGATACTTTCATCTATGTTCAAGGAATCAAGCAAAGGTGAAGTGAGCTGCAAGAAAGGGAATGATTCTCTAGTAAGATTTGATGTTTCTTATTCTGAAATAATTTATCATGAAAAACCATTGGTACACAGAAGGGTGTGGAGTATACTATTCCATGAAGACACAAGTGACCTGGGAAAACCTGAGTGATGGAATTCCTCAACAATCCTGAGTCAACACTTGTCCATCTATAGATGTCTACAGGAATACCTGAACTCTACCCTAAAAGATATAAAATGTTGTGCCCAAACCTCCTGACTTCTGTGACCTGTTCAAGATTATGTATGTATTTGCTTATTTTCCTTTACTTCTTTTGCTTCTGCTAAGGGCAAAAAGCTGTATAGGATACCTAAGCCACATTCCTGATGACTAGAAGTCCTTCTCAGGCCCTCTTTAGAGGCTTAAATTTGCCTAGGCAATGCCTTTACCCTTGCAAGCCTATTGTCAGAACTGTATGGTTTAGACACTTAATTATTTTACATTGCAAAAAATTGCTGATTCCATGGTCAATAAAAATTGGGGTCTTGCAGCAATACATTCCCAGAGTCACAGATCTCCATATTATTATTGTGTTATAGAAGTGATGGAACCAGGTTCTAACGTAGACAGATTCTTGGAGAATAGGTTCATCAGTGGGTACTAATCATGGCGGCCAACGGTAACCTTCATATCTGGAGGAAGCAACAGCAGAGGAAGCCCTTGACCCCTTTGCTGGCCCTTCATAGCTCTTGTTTGGTTTGGCTGTTGTGTGAAACAATATGTTGGACTATATGGACCACTAGTCTGGTCCATCATGGCTCTTTTTATGTTCTTATATGTGGAATGGTGATCAACCAAGGAGATGCTGTGTTTGAAGCAACCATGATTTCTGCAGTAGCAATAGTACGTGGGGGGAGGGGATGCAATTAACTCAAAAAAATCACATGAAGGCCAATCTGTAAAACAGACCCACAGGTGCCTTCCTCACAGTACCCTGAACGCTGTAGTGGGGGGTTTGCATATTTAAATGTTTCCTCCTCCTGAACAAAACCGTTCACATAGAAAATGAGTGTTTCAGGAACAAGTCTAGACTGAACTTATCTCCTTGCCATGTAGCTTTCCAGCATGCAGGGAGTTTTGTCTTTGAGGAAACGCATGAAAAACCCCAGCAGCAATGATCTGAATAAGGAAAGTCCAAGCAAAGAATCACCACCAACGGGCCCCAAATCCTGAATCATGTTCTCAGAGAAGCTCCGCTTCAGTCTAGCTTCTGGAGATAGCCTGTGAGTTTTGCAAGGAACAGTGCTTTAACTCCCTAAAGGTAATTTTGCTTATCTTTGATTGCAAAGAAGCTGAGGAATTTGCTTTACCTTGAACTAGCAAGCCTGACCTTTATTAACCTTACTATAATTGCAATAAAATCATTTAGGATGCCTCATAGGAGGGGGAGAGAGTCATTATCAAACTTGACCAAAGGAAAAGCAAACATAAAGAATACAAATCATGTGCAAAACCAGGAATGTACTTCTTGGAACAGCAGAGATTTAAAAAGTTTGGCCTGGCTGAGGAAGAAAGAACTCAGCACTGTGGGACTTCTATTATATATACTGTTTATCAGTGGCTGGTGGAGCTGCATTGGGACAGACCTTTGCTAATTCAAGGCAGGAAGCTCTTTGTGTACATGATTCACAGTGAGAATAAGCACCTCCTTTTCCTGACGTGGGGGCCTACTAGATTTACGAGAGACTGTGGAGAAGAAAAACAAGGTAACGCTCAAAACAAGCCCCTCCTTTCATCCATTTCCTATTGTGCTAACAGTTTCCAGAAAGGCACAAGCCCAAAAAAAAAATGTTGGGAGGGGCATGAAAAATGCCAGGTTTCCACAGGAAGTCACGCTTTAGAGCCTGTGACAGGTTCTTGAATATTAGGCTCATAGGCCTCTACCAATTTTAGTGTTTACATCCTTTACATTCTGTGGTGTGAAGTTGGTTATAAAATGTTGAACCACCAAGGCAGTGTTTTTCCCTGTGTGCCACATCTTTTCAAGATTCTATCTAATTATAACATATCTCAACATGCTGCTGGAAATTCCCAATTAGAAATTGCTATCAATGTAAAAAAAGAAAGCAGAATGTGAACTTAAATCTGTGATGAAGCTCTTTTTTTCCTATGATTGACATGTGTGCTGTTACAGAACACTTAAAAAACATTGTCAGCCACTTTCTGTATTGAAAATATTTATACTCTGCACTGTCACCAGGTTGGTTCTCAAAGCATTTTGAAAATGTATAAACACAAATAATATTTGATAAGTGAGTTATCTTCTGCAGAAGAGTTTGCAGACTGCATCACTCCACAAAGGGTCACATCGAGGAGGGGAGATCATCTTAAATTACCACTTTTTTCTTCATATTGTGGAATGTTTTGTACAGGAAGCAAATGAGGGGTTGCTTCCACATAGGGACAATTCCCCATTGTGGAGTCATCGCTGCTGCAAATGCAGAGGCATTCAAAGCAACAACGGAATGTCCACACTGTGAAATTTTCCATTCTTTCCTCCTTATCCCCTTGTACCTGCAATTTCCCCCCCACCGTGTGTTGCTGAAGGGCTTTTTGCCTTCTTAAAAAATCAGTAGAAGGTGTATTGCTGCTACCTTTTAAAAGGCAAGAAGCTCACCAGAATTGAAAGGGAGGGGAGAGAACGACAGGTATTGAGGTAGAGGCAGGGGAAATTATGCTGGTTCAGAAATCTGTACCAAGTGGGAAAACTCACTTTCTCTGATATTTCTGGAAGCAAACCTCTGGAAACCACAGAATGTGATGGAAGGTGCACAGGTGGAGGATGAAACCCTGCTCCATTTTGTGAGCCAGTGCACAGCAGATCCTCCATGCAGAAGGAGACACAGACCAAGAAAGTGTTCTGGGCCCATAAAAAAAAAAATGTTCCTGCCTTCCCCTACCTGTAGGAACCCCAAATATCCTCCAAAATCCAGAGAAAGGAACATAGTTGAGGAGAGGGCATTTTAGGATGCTGGAGGAAGGCAGGGGGAGGAAAATTATACTTCATGAACAGAAGTGGTTGTGTCTAACCCTTCAATTTTAATTTTGCAGCTCAGCAAGGTTCTTCTGTAATTAAGGTGGTATGTTTCTGGACTTATATGAATATTATATATAGAGTAGCTGGGTAATAAAGCCACGGTTTTGCATAAGCTTTCACTGACTAATTTGCAGTCATTTGCAATTAGTGGATACTTTATGCATACAGCAGAGCAATAGTACTGAAGGTGAAACTATCCACAGCAGCTGCATACTGTGTAGAAACATACCCCTGGCTTCACTCTCTCTAGAATTCATTAATAATACTTTTGTAATATAGGTATGCTTTTACTGACTGCAACAGACCATGTAAGTAAAGGTAAATGTTTCCTTGCTTGAAAGCCAGTCGAGTCCGACTCTAGGGTTGCGGTGCTCATCTCCGTTTCAAAGCCAAAGAGCCAGCGCTGTCCGAAGACGTTTCTGTGGTCATGTGGCCAGCATGACTAAACACCAAGGCGCACAGAACGCTGTTACCTTCCCACTGAAGTGGTACCTATTTATCTACTTGCAATTTCTTGCTTTCGAACTGCTAGGTTGGCAGGAGCTGGAACTAGAGACGGGAGCTCACTCCGTCATGCGGCACCCGGGTCTCAAACTGCTGAACTACCGACCTTCCACAGCCTGCAGTTCAGTGTCTTAACCACTTGAGCCACCGCAGCTCCTAACAGACCATGTAACAGTGAGGAAATTAAACCCCTTAAAGTTTCCTACCAACACATTTCCCTAATTATTTCCTAGGTTGCTTGCATATCCTCTGACCAATGTTTTCTCAAACTATTTTATGAAGTGCAAAGATTAATTTTTATGTTTAGGGGTATTCAGAAATGGTTAAAGTAGTTTGAGTTCCTATCAGCCTTTGATTATTCTTGAAACACCTTCTCAGTCCTCATTTATTTCCTTATCAATATTTATTACATGGAACTTCTCTCACTGTCTTTCAGTTTCAGTAAGGGTTTGATTGAAAGACACAGTGCTCAACAGGTAAAGAAGCAATTCAATGACTGACCAACACTGAGACACAATGGAAATCGTTATGAAAATCTGAGGGTTTGGCATACATTGTCACACCAGTGAAATGCCAGTGCCTTGGGTGTCAGAGGCATTCTACAAAGTTTTTCAAAGTTTTGTTCTTCAAGATCTCAGATATCAGGTACTGAGCCTGAGAATATGCAAAGTGTATGCTCTGCCATCTTTGGAACTGAGTAGAGTTAGGTAGTGTAAACCCAGAAAAACTTCAGGATGAAAACAGATATTACATTTTTAAAGTGCTTGTACAACATTCAATTTAAATTCGGAGTTTTCCTCTGCAAGGCTTAGATATAAAAAATGGAACCACAGAAACCAGTCATGTGGAGCTCTGGTCTCATGAGGTCACCAAGAAACCTCCCCCATAACCCCAGAGCACTTTCATAGTGTTTTTTTTAAAATTAATACAGTGACAAATGCACAGATATCTGATGTATGTTCATATGATGGTTTGAAAAGGAGGCACGTGGAGAGAAGCAAGAATGAGGGTTGAGTCAGCATTTGATTTGTTGTTATGCACATCTGTCATTGCAAGGCCAAGAGGAAGACAGATTCAACTGCAGCTGAGAGAAGTGCTGTAATATTAAGTTTGTCTTCATTCTCAGTTTCTTCCGCAAACAATAGCACTCTAATGCCATCAGGCTCTATTCACAGCGCACTGATGACTCAAATGACAAAACTACAGAATGCTATATTTTATTTCTATAAAGTGATTCCCTGATAATTAGTTTTTTAAAATCTGGAAATGTGGATGAAGAAGGATCTCAAAGATGGCACCAGAAGTGCTTTGTATGCAGTGTTCCTAAAGCAATTAGCTTAGGGTGGCACCATCCTGTCCAACTGTATGTAAAAAGTCTGTTTTTACATACCAGATGGGGGGAGATGTAGGAGGTAGGGGTGTGCAAAACAAACCAGTATTTTTTGGATTTGGGTCTTTGGACCCAAAAAATGTTAGTATTCCCAATATGCCTGAATTCCAATACTGGTATGGTATTCGGATTTGGGGGGTTTTTTTGTCCATTATATCCTATTGGGGGGTTATCCGGGTGTTGGAGGGTGTATTTCAAGCTACAGGCACCTATTGGTGCCTGTCTTCAGAAGAACTCACAAGTTTCAAAAAGATTGGATCGGGGGTCCAATTTTATGGGCCCCCAAATAGGTGCTCCCATCCGTTTTCCATAGTTTCCAATTTTTTCCTCCAAGGCAAAAACAAAGAGGCAGGCCTGCAACAACCACTTGTCAATGCCTCCCATCTCAAGAACCAACATGAGCCCAAAAGAACCAAAGCACAACCCAGGAATCCACACAGAACCACACAATCCAATGTGGCAAGCCCAAGAGAACTAATGTCAAACCAAAGAATCTCAGCACAACAAATTCAAGCAGGGTGGGTACTCTTGCAAGCCCAACAGAACAAACATGCAACAAAGAAGCCCAGAAGAACCCAGAATGTGGCAGTGCAAGCCCAACAGAACCATTGTCAAACTAGAGAATCTCAGCTGGGTGGTTTTTTTCCTTTTCTTTCAGAAGCAAGGGCAATACCCAGAAGCCCAGCAGAACACTCTGAAGTGCATGGTGGGGGAGCCCTTTTGAAAGACTACCAGAAGCAAGGGCAATATACACACAACCTTTCTGAAAGCCCACCTGAATCAAGGGCAACACACAGAAGCCCAGTAGGGTTTTTCTTCCAAAACCAAGGATAGAACACAGAGAAACATTACACACCATTTCCCCAGGGAGGACCTCAGAAAGTGAGCGGCAGGGGGTTGTGTCCACCCTGATCCTCCTCTCTCAGCAGTTTGCAGTGCTCACTGCCTCAGTGGAGGAGCCCTTAGGTGCTGCAGCTGCCCTTCATCACAGGCTCTCCTTTTCCCACCTCCCACTCCTGCAAAGAAGAATGTTGCATTATACAATTAGCTTCATTGGTTATGGTGCTCCTGTGCGTTCTGTTGGTTTTTGTTTGGCGCACAGGTCTCTCTGTCCTACTCTATCCCTTTCATGCCCATCAAGATGAAGAACACTTTTTGTGCTGCTCTTTTAATTTTAGCATGCAATTTTGGTTTGGGGTGGCCATGGATTCGGTGAGTGAGCTTGTGAGCACCGCCTCCAACACTGCCCTGTGCTGCACTACTGCCAGGGTTCCATTGAGGCATTTTGGTGCAGGTGGATTCAGAGAATGGCAGTGGGGCTTGGTGGGGTGTTCTGGTGCCAATCAAATTGAGTAACTGCCCTGCTACTTCTTTCCAGTCCCGTTTTAATTTTGGGAAGAGCATTTTGCCCCGACTTCCCAGCACAGTCTGAGAGGGGATGCAGGCACAAGCACGTGCTCACATTGGCCACCCTCAAAGTCCACAGCTGGGTAGTTGAACAGTGGCAAGTTGATCTTCAGGAAGACCAACTGCTCAACTGCCCAGAGGAAAGGTGTGAGTGATGTGGGCTGACAACGTTGCCCACATGGGAGAAAACATGCTCACTCTGCATGCTCGTTGGAGGACATGAGAGGAGCCTCTGGGCCACGGCAGAGAGGCCCGACCAGACCACCTCCTTCATGGCCCAGTAGTTCAGTGGATTGGTAGTCTGCGACTTGTAGGGTTCTGCGAGGTACTCCCTCACCACTACAGCTGCAGTATCCTGTCTCGTCTGCCTCTCGCTCTCAGAGGGGCTGTGCTTGCCTGATGAGCTCCATCTCCAAGGTCATAATGGCAGTTGCCACAGGGAGGAACACTGCCTAGCAGGGAAGGCAGGGGACGAACAGCAGAGCTGCTTTTGCCCCCCCCCCCCCCGCTCGTGCCAATGTGTCCCTCTTGGCCTGCATGTGTTCAACTCAATGGGAGAGCTCGTCTCTCCAGTGAATGACCTTGTCGGCCCACTTGGCAATTCTGCCCTTGATGCGTGGGTCACACATGGTCACCAACATGTAGACCTTCTGCTGTGTGAGAAGCTGAAGGCGGGCCTCCAGTTTGTTTTGCAGCCTTTTCACCAGCATGCATATTGCAGGAAGCAAATCTGCATGTCCTGCAGCTGGCTCCAGAAAGAAGGCCAAGTCTCTTCACAAGCCATTTTGATCACGGGGATGACCAGAGCCAGACTTGCCATGTAAGATGAGAGCAACTGCATGTGGTTCTTAAAGGGCTTAAGAACCTCCGCAGTCTGAGAGATGGTCAGCCACTTGTCCTGGTTGAGCCAGCTCTCTTCCCAAACTACCCCAGTCAGAAAAAGCGTTCCTTTGTCCAAAAAAGGGCCTTTTTGAAGCTAATCTAGTTAAAGTAAAAAACAAAACCAGAAGGAAAGAACACATTAAAAAAAAGGCCTGGGGCCCTCCCCCCCCCCCCGCCCAAACAAAACAAAAAACAACTATAAAAAAGGTAAGAAAATTAACTCAGGCTCAAAGCAGCAGCAGCAGCTGAAGCTGTCCGAGAGTGCAACCTCGCCCACTGTTCCAAGGGCGGGGCTGGCGTCTAGCAGGAAAGTCGAGGGTGGTCGGCAATGCTTCCTCAGACCTATGGGGTCCACCACCGTTACATCACAGTGGGCTCCCCGGTTGAGGTGGAGTTTTTGGGGCTAATGTTATCTGGGGCGGAGAGAGTCGCTGTCTCTCTCTCTCCTCCAACTTCTTCTGCTTCCATTATTCGCAGCTTGCACCCAACTTCACCTCCACTGCAACTGCATCCTCCCTGGTAGCGTGTCACACCCTCCTCTTTATTTCCCTCTTAGCGCCCATCCTGCCCAATGGCTGCTGGCCCCATCAGCCTCCCTTCCCCTCTGCAGGGGATCCACCCATCTTCCTCCCGGTCGACTCCATGGTGGCGTCCCAGGTGCAGTCTGCCGAATCTTCCTCCCTGGAGGGCTGGGGACCCTCGAGCCGGTCGCATTGCAAGCATTCCGGGCCCTTCTTCATGTCCTTGAGGTTGTTGTCCCAGGGCCAGCCGGTGACTTTTAGGACTTGCATCTGCTCCGGTCCACGGAGGCGACTCCTGGCCCTTCCCCCAGAGCTCTCTGCCTGGATGGACTGCCGGTCCTCCTCGCCCATGTCAGAGCCAGATGCCTCATCAACCTTCCTTCGGGGGGTACGTCAGGAGGCCGGGGCCGTGGGGTGCCTCCTGACAGAAGCCAAAGCCAGCACTAGACACTCTCCAAACCTTTCTCAGAATTGCAGTCTAGCTCGGTCAGACTCTGCTTTATGCTATTTGTCCATGCTCAGAAGAATTTGAAAGACAACCAGCCATGAAACAACTGCTTTGATTGGGCAAAGAGCACTGCTTCCCTAACATAGCATCCTATTTGCCACTGTTATTTTCACCCTCCCTCCTGTTCCTTGGGAAAACTGGTATGGGGGGGACAAGGTTGTTGTACTCTACGTTTAAAGCCTTGTAAAAGCCACTGCAATGACTGCCCAAAAAGCACCATGGCTCCCACTATAGTGCTTTCCCCCATTTGCTGGCAGAGATGCCTCATCCCCCTCACTCCTGTCGCCCTGGAAACCAGAGCAAAAGGCAGGAAAAGGGTAAAGGCCAACTGCAGCCCTATAAATGCCCTTTAAATGTAGCCAGTCAGCATTGCTGAATATTTCCACCACCCCCTGAAAAAAATCGGGGGGGGGGGGGGGTTGGATTGGCAATGCTGGGTAGACAGTTAGATTCTCTGATGTGTATTCAGCTGAAAAAATTACATGAAAAAATACTAGTAAGGTGGTTGTTGTCGTCGCTCAGTCAAGTCCGACTCTTTGCGACCCCGTGGACCAGATCACGCCAGGCCTTCCAGTCTTCCACCATCCTCTGAAGTTTGCTCAATTTCATGTTCGTTGCATCTATGACACTGTCTAACCATCTCATCCTTTGCTGTCCCTGTCTTCTTTGACCTTCAATCTTTCCCAGCATCAGGGTCTTCTCCAGTGAGTGCTCCCTTCTCATTTGGTGGCCAAAGTATTTGAGCTTCATTATCTGGCCTTCCAGGGAACAGTCAGGGTTGATTTCTTTTAGGATTGACTGATTTGTTCTTCTTGCAGTCCAAGGGACTCTCAAGAGTCTTCTCCAGCACCACAGTTCAAAAGAATCTATTCTTTGGCGCTCGGCCTTCCTTATAATCCAACTCTCACAGCCATAGAAAATGCTTAGTACCACTGCACAACAGACTGTGAAAATATTGCAAACTTGAGCATGTGTGTTATCAAACTCTAAAATTGACAGAACAGTAGAAACCTTTAAGGCTGTCTAGAGGGACCATATTTATATCCCTTCTGTGTAATTCACCTTGTGTTGTTCTGTTAATGGCAGCTGTTCTGTCAGCTGTTAATCTTAATGGTGGTTCAAATGTTGCTCACTCAACTGGCATATGAAAGCATTGCTCCTTGTTGAATGAGAGCAGCTACTCAGCTGGGTTGTACAGTTGACAGGAAATTCTACAGTTTCTTCCCATGCAGTGACTGAACAGACAGTACCCAACACATGCATCCATCTGTAATGCAGCTTAGCTGTGCACTCATTTGAGCATCATTTGAGCATCATTTGAAATCTGAGCAAGAGACAATTTTTGTGCCCCAGGCTGCATACAAGTTGGTACTTCGTAGAGACTGCAAAGCAGGATGAAAACGTTAACAGCCCACATTATCCATAATCTTTTTTGTTCTCTCTCTCTCCCCCTCCCTCTTCATCACATTCCATCGTGGACAGTCTCTTTGATAGTGCCCCATTGCCCACAAGTGAAGCAGGAGCTATGGGTGGGCAAATGGACAGAGCCCCACTGGGTGCACCCTGTTCACAGAGTATCCAGCTCACCTAGAGGTGTGCCTATCAGTACTCGACTGTTGGGCTGACCAGCCTCCTTTGGTGGTTCTTGAAGTTTGGCTGCCAGGAAGTTCTCCCAAATGGTGGTGGCCTCCTTTAGGCCTGCATGTTACCCAATGGTGGGTTGAAGAGGTAGAACCTATAGCAGTTGTTCCAGCACTACTTGATCTAAAATCTTTTTCCCCTGTCTGTTGCATGCTTGAGCCAGCAGTATCCCTTGTCTTTGGGGGAGGTGACGAGCATTTAAGGCCTATCTGTCCTCTGATGTGTTCTAGACCTGAGTTTCTGCAGGTAGCTCTTGGGGCTAATGGTGCACTGGTCGAGGATAGATGTTTTCAGGTTGTTACAATCAACTCCCTCTTCCTTGGGGAGGGCTTTGAGGGATGCTTGGGCCACTCCTGTTAAAATAGAGCCCCATGATAAAGGCCCACTGTTACCTGGGCCAGCAGATCACCTCTGCAATGTGTTCGAAGGCCTCCAAGAAAACATCAATATTGTTGTCTGCTCCTAGCTTCATCATCTGGAACAAGGGGGCCCATATCCCATCTGGGAGGGCACCCTGGGTTTCTGCTCCTAACAGACCAGTTGCTGAGGCAGTCCAGCTACCTTCTAAGGCCTGACAAATGCTTTGCGGCAGAGCAGCTTGGGTCTCCCGTTGTTGCTGCATCAAGTCGCGGAAGAGCTGCTTTTGGTGCTTAGCCAACCATTAGCCAACTGAGCCAAATCTATGTTGAGAGGCGCATTGGACAGGCTAGGCTTAGGGACCTCTTCAGCTGTTGTCTCTGACACAGCTGGTGTGGTTAACATAGCTGGCATGATCAGCGGCTGGCTGCAGGTCCATCTGGGCATGCTTCAGAGGTGTGGTTTGGGTAACCTCATTGTAGGGTCAGTGCCCACATTCTCCACCACATTGTGAGCCCCCCCCCCCCGCTGTACTGGTTTGCCCACCCTATGCTTCCCTGGATGAATGTGGGCCAGCTTCCCTGCCAGCCTAAGAATGGGAAGGAGAAGAGGTTCAGGTATTCTGCTCCTCTCTCCTCCCCCAAGTAAGCACATCTTTACTCCTTCTCGCCCTGTGTGCTCTACCCAGTTTTTCCTCCCTGGCCAGGCTTGGAAGCCTTTTGTATCACCCCCTTTGCCCCACCCCTGGACTTTGGTTCCAATCAGGGTTTGGCCCCGCTTCTTCCTGGAAGTGATAAAAGGAGAGTGGGCACCCATTCTCAGGGCCACCTGTCCTTTGTTGTCACTCTTGGGCTTTAAAGGGCCCCACCTCCTTCCTCCATCTCCCTCCTACCCTGGCCCTTTCTGGCTGCTGGCCTGAGCCCCAGGTGGCATTTCATAGCTTGTAGTTGCACCTTTACTGGCAGTGGAAATGAACTCCTAAAACGAACCAAAAAGGCACTTCCAGTATTTCAAGAATGGGAACGGGATAGCTCAGATCGATCAAACAAATACTTAAAGTCAAATCATCTGTAAGCCTGAGGACAGTGTGGGCGGCGGGGCTTAATAAAGGACAGCAACTGCAATTTAGGAATGTTTTGAATTCTGTGTTTGTCATGTTTTCTCTCAGGCTGTGGGCTTGTTCCAAATGTCACTTAAGAAGAAAGTTCTCAGATGAACTTTTCAAAATTGCTCCCCATTCTTCTTTCCCCAGTGTTTGCTAGCACAAATGTGCATCTTGGATGATCAAATGGATGCTAACAAGTTTTTTTGTACCCAGCATTAGTTTTGGCTAGGGAGGGAGAAGAAGAAGAGATTGGATTTATACCCCGCCCTTCACTTGGAGTCTCAGAGCGGCTTACAAACTCCTTTCCCTTCCCCTCCCCACAACAGACACCCTGTGAGGTGGGTGGGGCTGAGAGAACTCTGACACAAACTGCTCTTTTTCAAGGACAGCTGTGCCAGAGCTTGTGACTGACCCAAGGTCACATCAGCAGGTGCAAGTGGAGGAGTGGGGAATCAAATCCGGTTCTCCCAAATTAGAGTCCGTGCACTTAACCACTACACCAAACTGGAGCTATGTGACACTTGTAATTGGGTGGAGATTTAGAATCATAGCATTCCCCACATAATACTCCAGGCAGAATGAATACTTGATATATATAAAAAAGAACTTTCACTACATCTGATGCCTGTTAAGACATGGCCGGCGTCAGGGGTGGGCAGACAAATGAGCTCAAAGGTCATTTCGGGGGGGATCGTGGGGGATCGCAGTTCCCCCGGGTGAGGTATGGGGGCGGGCCACATGACAAAGCCCCGCCCCCCGCTTCCGGCTGCCCCGCTTCCGGCCCTCATTCAGCCAGGAGGAGGCAGGAGAAGAGGGAGGGTAAGTTGCTTCCTCCCTGCCTCTCCCCACCCCTGCCTGCCTGGGGCCAGGGAGGGCCTTCGCGGGGCTTCCTTGCACTCCCACCGGCCTTGCAGGTCCACCGCCGGTTCCTCATGGGGCTCGGCAGTGGAGCTGCAAGGCTGGCGGCGGCGGCCGGGACCATTGGGGGCGGGGTGTGTGGCCTTATGACACACCTCTGGTGATGTCAGGGTGTGTGGCCTTATGACACACTTCCGGTGATGTCAGGGGGTGTGGCATATGCTAATGAGTTATGCTAATGAGTTCCCCTAGCTCTTTTTCTACGAAACGACCCCTGAATGAGCTGCTGGAGGGGCCCCTCACCCTTAAGGTTACCAGCTGACTAGTCCTGACCTGGCTACAACCCACGAGGACACAGCAAGGCCCCCAGGGAGCCTCTGTATGTGACAAAACACCCATGTCCTGTCTGGCCCCACTGGCCATGCCTTCTAAGTCAACTGCAGCCACTCCACAATCAGCACCACTCTTTACCTCCATACCCACTACACTTCATTTACAGTAGTCCAGAAGGCCCTTTGTACAAACAAGCAAGGAAACTGAGTGAGAGTGGGGCAGATCTAACTTGTTCTGCGCAGCAATTGGGCAATGCAAATGGCAGCAGCATCCAGTAGATAACTGCTTCAATTTCTGTCTTGAGATGAGAGAGCGGAAATGGGAACTGGAAAGCTGCAGATGGGAGGGAGGGATGGGTCATATATGTTAGCTTGTCAGAAAATGAAACACGACCCACCCCCTCCTCTGCCTTTCCCATTTCCCCTGAGGCTTTGAAATTAAGTCTTTTTAAAAAAATAGCTATGAGAGTGAGAAACCCAAACAAAGAGGGGCATAGGTGGGAATGAAAGTCGAAGCGACCAAACAACTTTAAGCAGATTGATTCTCAGTGGAGAGAAAGAAGTTCCTCTATCTGCAAGAGTCAAGTGGCCATTTCCTAATTCCTCACACTCCTGTTTCGGCCATGTCACAGTAGTTATCACACCCATAGCAGGGTGGTTTTTTTTAATTATTAGCCAAGTGTCCTGGCACCTTTATTGTGTATTTTCCTCACTACAGATTTGCAAGCAATACTTCCCTTCCCATTTTACATATGAGAGGCTGCAGCGGCCCATCTGTTATCTGCCAGGGGCAGGGCTCAAAGGCTTCCCATGGGTTCACTGGAAAAAGGACAGAAGAGCTATAGAAGGGACTCTTCCTCTCCCTGTGCTTGCACCTGATGCAGGAGCATCCAGCCACCTATTTTCTCCGACACTAGACAGGCTGCAGCTAGTCCTGCACACGTGAGTGTGTTTCACGCATATGGCCTCGTGCAACAGCTGGGCTTGGCCTGTACTCCCTCCTTGCATCCTCCAGCAAGGTAGGTAGGAGGCAAGCTTTAGGGCTAAATATTTTTTTGGGGGTAAAGACCCTCCCTGCCTCCCTCCCCTCTCCCCAGCTTTCCCCTCACAGTCTGCACCCAGTATTTTGCTGCTGCGTGCTTGGGAGGAAGCAAGTAACTAGTTTTTGCTGCTGATTTTGGAGCCTTAGCTGCAGTGGAATGTACTAAAATGAAGGACAGGATTGCCCATTGGGAACAATGGGAAAGGCTTGAAGGCCTATTGGATACAATGGGATCCAGGCATGCCAACTAACTTGCATAGGTTCCATTGAAATACATTACAACACAAAAAAGTTGCCGTGAAAATGCAGAATGGGTTTAGAATAAAGGTCTCTGGGCCCAGATGGACTGCTCTGGGCCTGGAATGACATTCCCCAGAGTGGAATGATGGTCCTTTGAAACAGAATCAGTGCTGTTTATTCTAGGCTTAGAACAGTCCTGCTATTCCCAGGGACCATCATTCCACTCTGGGGCCTGTCATTCCAGATCAGGAGTTCAGGTATCTCTGCCTATACCTTTGATAGTGAAAAGCTGACACAGAGATGAGATGGCTCAGTGCCACTTGGTGAAGCTCCAAGATTTGTACACCAAAAAGACTAAGATTGACACATTGTACTTCTTGGAATCACCAAAAGCTGAGATTACATTCTGAGGTAATTTTAAATTGCAGATCTGTGATCAAATCGTGAGAAATTTGATTTTTAAAATAAAGTTCAGAAAATAGCTGTGACTTTTCGTCTTAGTCCTAATAAATTGGACATTTTTCTATTGCTTCTGTTTAATATTGTAATTAACTAGTATGGCCCATGAGATCTAATTTTTACATTCTAAGTGTGAACAAAACACCATGCAAACACATTATTTTCCATGTTGTAACCAAATACTATCCAGTAATTAGTGGCCTTTGCACTGGTTTATCAAAAGCATGTGCTATATTAGAATTGAAAAGTAAGAACCACTTGGTGATAGTATTAGAGAGCCAGTTTGGTGTAGTGGTTAAGGGCGCAGACTCTAATCTGGGAGAACCGGGTTTGATTCCCCGCTCCTCCACTTGCACCTGCTGGATGACCTTGGGCAAGCCATAGTTCTGATAAGAGCTGTTCTTGAAAAAGAGCAGTTTCTGTCAAGAGCTCTCTGAGCCCCACCTACCTCACAGGGGGCGATTTCTCACTAGAGCTGCCTCGCAACACAGCGCCGTTTGCCCCAACACAAACATGTCAATTTCACACCCTAGGCTGCGGAGCTGCATTTGACTCGGGGCTTCGCCCGATTTCCTCCGCAGTTTCATGATTCTCAAAAACCAGGATCACGAAACTGCGGAGGAAATCGGGCGAAGCCCCGAGTCAAAATGCAGCCCCAGAGCTTCGGGTGTGAAATTGACATGTTTGTGTCGGGGCAAACGGCGGCTGTGCTGCGAGGCAGCTCTAGTGAGAAATCGCCCAGGGTGTCTGTTGTGGGGAGGGGAAGGGAAAGGAGTTTGTAAGCCGCTCTGAGACACCTTTGGGTAGTGAAGGGTGGGGTATAAATCCAATCTCTTCTTCTTCTTCTTCTAGAAATTGACCTTTAAGGATTGGTTTTATAAATTTCATCACTCAGCCTTCATATAGGCTCACTTTGTAATCCTGACCGAGTCACTACAGCTTTTTCTAACCTACCTCTCAGGGCTCTTTTGAGATAATTATTTATTTACTTGATTTACATCCTGTCTTCCCAACAGGGACTCAAAGTGGGAAAAGGGCCCCAGTTATACTCTTTCGCCCAAGGACTACAAATACCTAGAATTGGCCCTGCTGTCAGAGATTTGTAGTTCATTGTGATGTAGCCCTTGCAATTTCATCCTAGTAGAAAATGGAAACATTGACTTCTTCATTTGACTTGTTAGTTTCCTTTAATGTTTTAATTGATTTTGAAGGCTTTAGTGGGAAGGGGGGGGAGAGAGAATCTTTCAAGTAAATTAGCAATGGTCCAACCCCTGGCTTCTCCAGTTCTAGGTCCAGGCAGGAAGCGATGTGAAAGACCTCAGCCTGAGACCCTGGAGAGCCTCTGCCAGGCTGAGTAGATACTGACTTTGATGGACTGATGGTCTGATTCAATATAAGGCAGCTTTATGTATGTTCAATTGTTCTACTTTCTGCATAGTATGGTATATCTTGCCTTAGGAAGAAGAAGAGAAGTTGGTTTTATACCCTGCCCTCTACTACCTGCAGGAGTCTCGAAGCGGCTTACGATCACCTTTCCTTCCTCTCCCCACAACAGACACCCTGTGAAGTAGGCGGCGCTGAGAGAGCTCTGAGAGAACTGCTCTTGAGAGAACAGCTCTCAGAGAGCTGTGATTGACCCAAGGTCACCCGGTTGGCTTTATGTGGAGGAGTGAGGAATCAAACCTGTTTCTCCAGACTAGAGTCTGCTGCTCTTAACCACTACACCAAACTGGTTCTCAGGAAGTTTGTTGTTCACATTGTTTTCTAATTCTGTAATCCTAGTCCTGGATAGCCCAGGCCAGCCTGATCTCATCAGATATTGAAAGCTATGCAGAGTCAGTCCTGGCTAGTATTTGGATGGGAACCTCCAAGGAATACCAGGGTCATGACATGAAGGCAGGCAATGGCAAACCACCTCTCAACATCTCTTGCCTTGAAAATCCTATGGGGTCTCCATAAACCAGCTGTGACTTGATGGCACTTTCCACCGCCACCATTCTTAGTTCGACTGAACTGTTCATTGTTATCTTCTACTATTCTTTTGCATTGTTTTTGTATTCTATTATCTGTCTTGTCTCAGTGAGAAAGGGGGGCTATAAAATAAATACATACATTTAAAAAGTCCCACATCCTTGGGACTCCTAATCAAGCAGCAACATCAATGCTTTCCAGAGTTTGCAGGTGATTTCCCCATGTCCATTGGAAAGATTATTTCTGGGATGACATGAAATATCGATGTGGGTTGGGAAGCTGCAGTGAAGGGGAGGAAGGGGTGAAATCTGATGGAAGTGGCAAGAGGAGCAATTTCCCCCCCTTCCATCTCTTCACTATAGCTCAGGTGATGGAAGAGAGAGGAAGGGTGGTTTCTGAGTAGGGATGGGCACGAATTGGCTCCTGAACAAAATTCATGACGAATTTTGGCCAGTTAACAGTTCATAAACTAAAGTTCAGAAACTGAAGAGCTACCACAAACTTCCACAAATTTAAGGGAGTTTGTGGTGGTCCATGAAGAGCAAAAATCAGGGGTTTAAATGGTTCTGAGCTTTTGGCAGGAAGCAGAAAGCAGGGGTCACAAGCTGGTTTGGTTCGCAAACCAACGGGTTCGGTTCGTGAACCAAAAATGTGGTTCATGCTGACAGAGCTCTGGAGAAATCAGTTCTCTATAACAATCATTCAGAAGAAGTAAAGTTTATTGAAACAGTGATAGGATCCAGGTTCATAATGTACTTTGTTAGGACTGAGGTCCAGGACTTGAAGCCAGCAATTATACTATAATCAAAAATACATCAGTGGCTCTTGGCCAATCATTTCTAAGCTAAAGCCTGCCAGACTAACGCTCTAAGATTCCTGGGGGAAAGGGATACTAAAGACAGATCGGGTCTCAAGGTTACATGGCTATACCAGACACCCGACAGATAATGGCCAGAAATGAAAGCATACATTCCTACTAACACCCTCCCCACCTCTCCATGGCAACCAAGTTCTTTGGTTGACACATGCCCATCCCTACTTCTGAGCCTTTGAGGCATACAACATAATAACATCATTAGACTTTATTCTTCAAAAATTAGAAGCAAGCTGTTATGGGCAGCTTTTAGATGCCACATCTCAAGTAATAATGTGGCCACTGAAGGGAAGGGATTTTGCACACCATTCTTCTGAGATCTGAGAGTATCCTATAACTCTTTGGTTGCAAGGATATAGATATCTCCCCTAGAAACTGTTGTGCTCCTTATAGGAAACCCAGACTTCCAAGTCCGTTTCTCTGTGGCTGGTTCAATGCGGTTGTCATTATAATAGGGTTGCTGTGTGTACTGTGTGCATGTGACTCCATCTCCATTAAACAGGATTGCACATGCCCAATAATTGCCTTGAAGATTTAGTATTCTGTGGCTTCAGGGCTGAGTTTCCAAGAGGAAGGAACTCCTTCATTTCAGAAAGTTATACACAGTTATAAACATATGGAGCAGAGGTACATCAGTGGCTATTAGCCACAAGGAACTCTCGGTCTGGGGCAAATGATGCACTGTATTCTTGGTGCTTGGGAGGGCTTCTAGTGGACCTCCTGATGGACCTCCTGATGGCACTTGTTTTTTTTGGCTACTGAGTGACAGAATGTTGGACTGGATGGGCCATTGGCCTGATCCAACATTGGCTTCTATTATGGTCTCTTATGTTGCTGCGGTGGCTCAAGTGGTTAAGACGCTGAACTGCAGGCTGTGAAAGGTTGGTAGTTCAGCAGTTCGAGACCCAAGTGTGCCGCATGACGGAGTGAGCTCCCGTCTCTAGTTCCAGCTCCTGCCAACCTAGCAGTTCGAAAGCAAGAAATTGCAAGTAGATAAATAGGTACCACTTCGGTGGGAAGGTAACAGCGTTCTGTGTGCCTTGGTGTTTAGTCATGCTGGCCACATGACCACGGAAATGTCTTTGGACAGCGCTGGCTCATCGGCTTTGAAATGGAGATGAGCCCCGCAACCCTAGAGTCGGATTCGACTGGCTTTCGAGCAAGGAAACCTTTACCTTTTTAAAGGCCAGGAAACCGCCACACACACCCCACAAAGAGACAGGACCAGGGGTCATTTGGGGGTGGGACGCGGGGGGACGCCATCCCCCCGGGTGAGGTGCGGGAGGGCGGGGCCTGGAGCTTCCTGCTGGTGCCCGCTGGAGGTTGCCGCCGGCTGTGGGGAGGACACACTTCCGGTGATGTCAGGGTGTGTGGCATATGCTAATGAGTTATGCTAATGAGTCCCCCTAGCTCTTTTTCTACGAAATGACCCCTGGACAGGACTAAAAGTTGAGCTCTTTCACCCCATTGCTAGATGAATGGTGCAGCTATGCAAGGGTCAATGGCAGCTTCTATGCTGGTGTTGTGACTGCATTCACGGCTGCTTTCACACTAGGGTGATTTTTTTTTCTGGTAGTCTCATTGCTGATGGGAGTCTTTGTGAAATCGCCCTTGCAACAGAGATTCCAGACAGCCCAGGGTAATCTGTTTTGGTTCCCCTTTCACATCTGATATGCATTGACTCCCCCCCCCCTCATTTTCACCTAACCCTCAGGATTCTCTGCCCATTCTGTTTAATTTGTATTTTATTTTGAGGAGCATGGGTAACATTGCATAGAAATAACACAATACAAAAAACCCCAAACCTCCACATATTTACAGACATCTCTGATGATCCCTCTTGCTGAAAAAGCAGGCTGAACTGTGGGTGGTTCTTTTCTGTTTTTAAAAAACCTCCAGGAGCATGTGGAACACTGGATAGGAATAATACAGTACTATTAATAAAAATAATTGTGTGTTTTCAAGTCCCAGCTGACTCATGGTGACCCCAGAGTTTTCAAAGCAAGAGGTGAGCAGAGATGCTTTGCCATTGCATTCTTCTGCACAGCAATTCCAGGCTTCCTTGGTGGTCTCCCACCCAAGTACTAACTGTGGCTGGCCATGCTTAGCTTACAAGCTCGAGGTAGGGCTAGTCGGGGCTCTTCTGTTAATTCCTGCAGAGGACTGGCCCTTTGCTATCATCAACAAATGAAAGCAGTGATCGAGTAGCACTTCACTGAAGTTCTGCAGTTATGCTGTTTTCCCTTCCAACTGAGAAATTGTTTCTGCCAGTAGTGTCCTGCCCAGGAAACACTTTTTTAAAAAGATTTCAAATAAAGCAGATCTTTTTGTGGAAGGAATGGGTTAGCAGTCTGTGTACAAATGAAGGACAACATGTTGAAACATGAAAAAAACCAAAAACCTCAAGATAAGATGGCTGAAGTATGGGAAATCCTTGGCACGAAAGTAGGGTTGCCAGGTCCCTTCATCGTGCTGGTAGGGGATTTGTGGGCATTCTGGGGGTGGACAGGGATGTCACGCAATGCACTGATGTCACCCAGAAATGATGTCAACGCGTCGATGATGTCGGGGGAAATACTCTGCCTTTTGGGCAAAACTCTATGGTAAAAATGGCCTCAGACCATGGAGTTTTGCCCAAAAAGTAGAGCATTGCCTCCCCTGACCTCACCAACATGTTTACATCACTTCCGGGTGACGTCACGTCAGCATCTCATGCATGGTGTCAGGGGTGGTGGTGGGGAATTTCCTCCCACCAGCCAAGTGGCCGGTGGCAGGCAAAATTCCACAAAAGCAGGGGATTCCCCGCCTCCACCTGGGGAATGGCATTCCTACATGAAACCCAGTGCTAGCCTGAGAGGATAAATTGTCCCCTGCCTGTTGCTGTTAGGATCCTTATGGCCAAATGCTTTAGCACATAGTCTTGAGTTGCAACTTTGTGATTAGTTATGCAGATTGAAGCCCACAAATTTAAATAGGATTAAGGCTGCATCTTCCATTATAATTGAATACATGGAGATCCACAACTGGAGGACTTAAACAAATAAATGTGACGTTTATATAGAAATGGGGTTACGAGTGTCTTTTTTTGGTCCAATCAAAATGTCCAGGAACAGGTGTGCTGATGGGCTTCAGATATGGGTTTCAAGAGAAAAGTGGCATCTCTCACATTACAAATAAATGTTCTCATACACAAGAGCTGGTGTGGTGTTGTAGTTAGAATGTTAGACTAGGACTGAGAGACACAGGTTTGAATCCCCACTCTGCCATGGTGTCAAACCTGGCCCTTGTTTGCCATGTACTTGTTAACTGTCTGCCTTTAGTTTCTGAAGCTCACTGCCTGGTTTCATTCTAGCTGGGAATTGGAGGGGAGTGGGTGTGGGCATTTGAGGGGGTTACAGCCCAGGGGAAAACTGGGATGGAAATGTGTTGGTCCTTTTAAGGTGGTGAGAGTCATTAACAAAGTGGCTGTGGAACTGGACTTGCCAAAGAACTTACGACACATTCATCCCACTGGTGGACCTCCTGATGGCACCTGGTATTTTTGGCCACTGCGTGACAGTGTTGGACTGGATGGGCCATTGGCCTGATCCAACATTGACTTTTCTTATGTTCTTATCCTGTTTTCCATTTCAGTCTGCTGAAGAAGGACCCAGGGCCTTTGAGATGGAGACCTCCAGCTCCACCTCCCCTGAAGGTGGATCGGGAACTCCACCAAGTGGTGGAAGAGGTTTTGGACTCCAAGATGGAATGGGGCCACCTTTATTACCTGATCAAGTGGCAAGACTTTGACCCTAGTCACAACAAATGGGTCCGAAGTGACCATGTCAAAGCCCCAAAGTTAGTTCAAGCATTCCATAGAACCCATCCTCACAAACCTGGGGGTTTGGGAACCTTTGGTGGGGCAGAATGTCAAACTCAGCCCTCATTTGCCATGTACTTGTTAACTGTCTGCCTTTAGTTTCTGCAGCTCACTGCCTGGTTTCATTCTAGCTTGGAATTGGAGGGGAGTGTGTGGGGCATGCGTGGGACTGCTTTGCGGAGAGTTGCGCTGGGTTGTAACTCTGTCCATACGGGGCCTCCCTATAGTGGGAAGTATGCGTGCTTAGCCTTGAGAACCAGACACTGCTAGATAATGTAACCGTATGCTTGCAGGTGCTGGGGGAGGGTTAATGAGGCACAGTAGATCTTGGTGGGCTGGATGTCTGGGTGTGATTGGACTGGTCACTGGAGGAATTGTTTGAATTATGTGTAATATGGGAACTGACGCCAAGGGAGCCAGTTCTGACATAGACTCATCTATGCTTGAAACCTCTTCACCTCTCAATAAACAAATCACTGTCAAGAGAGTGTTGTTTGGAGTGAGTTCCTTCAAGACCTGACACATGGATGCTTGCTGGGTGACCATGGGCCAGTCACAAACTCTCAGCGTAACATATCTTACAGTATTGTTGTGAGGATAAAATGAAGGTGCAGGAAACAATGTAAGCCACTCTGGGCTCCCATTGGGGAGAAAGTCTAGGTAAAAATGAAGTAAGTAAATAAATAAATACAAAAGCATGGTCCTCTGTGTAAGACAAGAAACAGAGTTAAGTCTATGTAACTGGATACAAATTTGTAGAATAGAATCAGATTTTATCAAGATTTCCTTTATCTGTACTTTTTTGTCTTTCTTGGAAGGCTTTATTTTTGTTAGAGACACTGCAAACATTTGAACATTTCACTGCTACCTGACTGGAAAAGTATAAGAAGGTAAGATTAGAGATCATGAAAACACCAGCAGTTTACCCTTTTCTAACAACTGCAGCTCTTCCAAGAATAAGGGTAGGTCAAGTTGTAAAACAGAGTTCAAAGTTCAGACGTCTTCCGGTCTAAACCTTTCCCATATTTAAAGCAATTACTGCCATGCCCAGTTTTTTAAAGTAGCGTATGATCATATTAGCCACCTGTGGCTGCGATCTGCGGATATTTAATTCCACAGACCAGAGCCATGTGGAGGTGAAAGAAATTTTTCTGCACACTTGGGGGACTCCCCAGATGTGCAGAAAAATCTGAGAGTAAAAAAATACACAGGTGGGTATATTGCCCCCAAATAAACACAATTACCTCTGGCTGGGTGGTGGCAGCTGTGCAGCCTGGAGCTCCATGCTGGGTTTGGCTGTAGCTGCACCGCCCAGGAGCTGCTCTAGGCCTAGTGGTGGCCTCACAGCCTGGGAGCTGTGCTGGGCCTGGCAGTGATGGCAAAGGCAGGGAGCCCAGGGACCATGCTGGCCCCAGCAGCAGCAGCAGACTCACAGCCTGGGACTCCATGCTGGGCCTGGCCGTGGAGCAGCTGGGAGATGTGATGGGCCCAACAGCCGTGCAGCCCTAGGGGAGCCTCGGAACCACACTGAGCCTGGTCTGAGCTGCCATACAGCCCAGGGCTCCATATTGGACCCAGCGGCAGCTGCTAGAGAGCCCAGAGGCTATGCTGGGCTTGGCAAGGGGGGGGGGAGATGGGATTCCCCCATGAGTCTCATGGGCCCCCACTTATTAGATTCTCAGTCACTCTCTAATTGAACACAGACGAGGACAGCTTGAACCAAAGAGGCCTGTATTTCATACTACCAGGACAGATATTTCACATGTTCATAACTAGCTTTCTGATTCAGTGTCACTAATGGCCATCCCACAGCATCCCTCTCAGGTGGCATGTATGACTGAAATGAGGCAGATATAGAATTGGACTGAGGACTACTGGAAAGTGGGTTCACTTAAAGGGACTCAACATCTACTGGCTGTTCCAGGTCCCCGTTCTATTAGACTCAGCATGACCAGGAACAGGGCGTTCTCGGTGGCGGCTCCTATCTGGTGGAATGAGCTCCCAGAGGAGATCAGGGCTCTGCGGGACCTAGCACAGTTCTGCAGGGCCTGCAAGACGGAGCTCTTCCGCCAGGCTTTTGAATAGGAGCCGCCACCACTAGTCCACCACTAGTCCACCAGCAGTCCATCATTAGTGCACTAGTGCACCACCATCGCACTAGCTACCATCTATCCCCCATATATGGACATCAAGATGGGGCATGCACATCTAGTTGCTGCATTATGGGCGAGAACGGGATGGTCAGGGACAGTCATCTTGCTTTTAGAAATTTTAGAATTTGTACAGATTGTATAATTTGCTAGGCATCAAAATCTGTTTTAAATAGGGCTGTAATTTAATATTTTGTATTGTTTTATGGTTTTATCTGGCAATATGCCCTGTAAGCCGCCCTGAGCCTCCGGGGAGGGCGGGATAAAAATGTGAATAATAAATAAATAAATAAATAAAGAGCAATCCAGCTGAGAAATAAGGCCTGTTTTATTTAGTCGGGCTTATGTCCAGGGTAGGGTTGCCAAGTCCATCTTCCACCCCCAGCAGGGGACTTTTGGGGTGTTCCTGGAGGGGGCAGGGCATCCCTGATGTGATGACGTCATGTTGGGGACGTCCACCGCCGCCGCCCCCTCCCGCCCACGCGTCGGATCTCCAGAAACGGTAGTTCCCTGCACTTAAAGGAGCCGGCGTTTCCCTTTTAAATGCAGGAGCCGGCGTTTCCCCTTTAAGAGCAGCCACGTTTCCCTTTTAAGAGCACGAAGCTGGCATTTCCTTGCAAGCCTGATCTCAAGCGGAGATCGGGCTTGGGAGGAAACATGGGTTCCACACACTTAAAGGGAGAGAGAGGGGTGGGTGTGGGTGTTGGGAGCGTCCTAGTCCATGGAACTGTTTTTAGGATTACAGACATAATTCTCAAGTCCTATTATTTCAAATGAAGCATCAGGGGTCCCTGTTCTCCGTATGCAAAAGATACTGGGAGAGGAATTTAACAGTGGGAAAACATCCATATGCAGGTGTTGGAAATGAACTGTAAGTTAAACATTGTAATTTAACTCCACAGAAGCAAGTGCCCTGACCTGGATAACCCAGGCAAGCCCAATCTTGTCAGATCTCAGAAACTAAACAGGGCCAACCCCGGCAATTAACTGAAAGGGAGACCTCCAAGGAATACCAGGGCTCAGGATGCAGAGGCAGGCAATCAAGCCATCTCTCTGAGGTGTCCAAATCCTACTAGGGGTGGCCAAAAGTCACCATGACATCCAGGCATGCAAGTACACACACACACACACACACACACAAAACCCCCCACAAAAAATTTCACAGAAACAAGTTAATGTTTCTATGAAACTAAATTACAATTTCTAGTTCACAATGTGCAGAAACTGAATTTTAAAAATAGACAAAAGGAAGAGACCATAAACATTCATAGCAAAGAGACCCTTCTCCAATCCCCACTTGCAAACTCAGAAGGTTCTGTTTCAGTCTCTCCACCATGTGACTTTAGCCTTTTGTACCCTTATTACAGCCATTAAACTTGTGGGCATTACTACAAGATGAACTCTTCCGTGGGCTGTGCAAGAAGCAGCCAGTGCTACAACAATCAAATCATACAAGGACTCTTTTGTTATATCCAAATCCCAGAAGATATGAAAAGACTCAGTGTGTTTGTTCCCTGCCCCTCCCTGTCTTTGGACTTTTCCCGTCTCCATGGGGCTGTGCTGGACGACAGGAGTTTTTGCACACACCCCTACTGAGTCCTCTCTCTCTCTCTTCATCTGTGAAGTCTCAGATAGGAGCACAAAGCACAGGGACTAAGGAATTCAAGCTCATTCAACAGCTTGGTTGCTGCTGCTGCTGCTGCTGCTGCTGCTGCTGCTGCTGCTGCTGCTGCTGCTGCAGAAAGGTCATCTATCTGGACACTGCCTGTTGTTTCTTGGATCTGAAATAGCGCTAACCAGGGCTCTTTTTGTAGAAAAAGCCCAGCAGGAACTCATTAGCATAGTAGGCCACACCCAACAGCAGGAACTCATTAGCATATTGGGCCACACCCCTGACAGCACAGCTCATTAGCACATTGGGCTGCACCCAGATGTTACCAGAAGTGTGGTTATCCAGCCACACCCACCTTGTTTGTTGTCAAAACGCAGGGCCTTTTTTTGTAGCAGGAACTCCTTTGCATGTTAGGCCACACACCCCTAATGTAGCCAATCCGAATGAGTTTCTGCTGTTGGGTGTGGCCTATTATGCTAATGAGTTCCTGCTGGGCGTGGCCAACTTGGGAGCCACCCGGAACTCCGTTCCTGTGCGTTCCTGCCCAAAAATAGCCCTGGCGCTAACATGCTCAGTCCTAGCTCTCCCTGATTACCACTTCCATGGACCTGAATTAGGGTTGCCAGGTCTCCCCAGCGACCAGCAGGGATGGAAGGGGAGGGAGGGGGGTTGCCCAATCCAGGTTGGGAAACTCCTGAAGATTTGGGGATGGAGCCTGGGAAGAAGAGGGGCCTCAGTGGGGTACAATGCCACAGAGTCCACCCTCCAAAGCATCCATTTTCTCCAGGGGAGCTGCTTTCTGTAGTCTGGAGACGAGCTGTAATTTCAGGGATCCCCAGTTCCTGCCTGGTTGGTGCATGCCTAACCTGAACTCTTCAGACAGCATGGGCTATCACCCTAAGTAGTAAATAAATTTACATGCTTAAAGTTTGTTTTTTGCTTTAGTAGACAACAAGCTTTCAGAGCACACAAAGCTATTAGTCAAATAGAATAGACAGTATATGAAACTTGGAATGTGCCATTACTACCACCACAGATGTTAGCTTAGTAGAAAGTATCAACTTGCTTATCTCTTTCTACTTTCTCTGGCTCTTTGGAACCAACACAGTAATAATTACCCATGCAAATCCTGGGGAACATCCTCAGCCCTATTGCATTGTTTGAAACTAGAGCAGGCCAAGCATCCGGGCCAGCTGCAGGCATAATAAAGATATCCGAAGGGCAGGCACTTGGTTTCCTAAAAATTGGTAGACCATAGAGCTGATAACCTGCATGGTTTGTTCCAATTGTATTTTTTCTTTTGTCAACATTTGGAATCTTTCTCTCAGTTTATTTTGTCAGAAACTGTGGAGGAAAGACTGGGCTTAGACTAGAACACTGCACAGGGAGGCTCAGAGGAAAGGAAACAGGCCTGTGGAAAATGACAGGAAACTGTGCTATATAAATAGTCTCCCCTGTATTTGAAGACTGGAGTTGCCTATACATTCTCAAGCAGCTTTTCAGAAGCCTTTGCGTTTAATGCCGATTTGCAGCTAACTCCACAGAAAGTGCACAGAACCCAAGAGGGACATGCCCCTGTTTTGGACATAACAGCATAAAAATCACAACTGAAAGGCATTTCTGCACCTGTTTGTTGGTGCTTTTTGTAACCTTTGAAAGTGAAGAAAAGGTGAGTTTTATGACGACACAGGAAAGGGCGCACAGATGCAGTGGGCTTTATAGATACAGAAGACTGTTCCAGGCTTGATATTATACAAAGCAAAGCATGAGGCAGAGAACACAGGATGCCAAGAGCAGAGCATGAGAATTAGAAACTAGTTCTTTTAAAAAATAAAATCTGACGTAATTTAGAATCCAGGAGGAGCCATGGGATTCTTTAGTAGATAGCACAAATGGTATATTGCATAATCTGTGGCAGGGTCACGGAGATACAGATTCCTGTTTAATTAATCTCCAAGACAAGTAAGAAAATAGACACCTCATTCACAGTGTTTTCTTCTTCCTCACACACAACTGTGTAGTCTGATCACAGTAAGTTCAGCTGTTATCCAGCTTCTTCTTAAAACAGAGATAAAAACTGGAATTAGCACAAAATGAATCCAGGAAATGGAAGATTCCCTGATTTTTTAAAATAAGCTGCGGGGCTGTTGGGGGTGGGGAAGCTAAAGGGACAAAAATTCCAGGGGACTCAGTCTGGGGGTAAATGCAATCTAGATGTATTGGATGTTTGGGTTGGATCTAGGTTGTACGAGAGTAACCTCAGGGGGAATCTTCATCTGGGGGTCCTGTGTTGGTTCCTGGAAGTCCTGGTTGAATTTATTTGCAGATTGTCTGGTCCTCATATAACTCTCTCTCAAGAGAGAAATCCTGATTAGGAAGACTTATTTTACCAGCCATTAAAACACCTGAAGTGCCCCACCCTTTACGTTGGACTATCCTAAATAGGCCCAGATGGAAAGCCATTCCTAGCTGCAGCCCTGACTCTTTCCATGCTATCATTTCTATGTATTCAGAAGGTAACATATTAGAATGTCCCTGACTGACAATTTCCTATACAAATTAATAATTATATGTATGGCATTGTGTGTAGAGTAACCAGGAGTTCCTAAGATTGTCTGGTAGCCAGAAGTTCTAGCTCTTTAGTGTTATGCACCACTAGGTGGTGAGCTAGACTTGTTTTTAAGGCAAGAGACATTTCAGAGGTGGTTTGCCATTGCCTCCTTCTGTGTCACGATGACCCTGGTATTCCTTGGATGTCGCCCTTCCAAATAGTAGCCAGGGCCAACCCTGCTTATCTTCCAAGATCTGACAGGATCGGCCTAGCCTGGGCTATCCAGGTCAGGGCCCCTATACAAATTGTTATACCTGAACAACTGTCAGGGATGAAAGCAACTTAAATTTCTTACTGACACTGTCTCTCATAATGGGCTCAAAGCAAAAGATGGGAGGTACCCCGTTTACCTCTTTCTTACTGATATTCTGTGCCACCTTGTTCCAGCTGACTGTTCCTGCTGACAAATATAAAGGAATTTGGTCATTCAGAAACATCTGCTTCATCCACTATGATAAAGGCAAACCCTGATAAATTAGTTCTAAAACCAGAAGAGAAAACACAGGCTTGAGAGGCCGGAGGTCTTTTATTTTAGGGACTGTCTGTTCCTCCCAAATATCAGTTCTGACTCCAGAAGTGTATAATTTTGAAGAATTTCAAATCTCAACCTATACTTGCCATTTATTTCTTATGGTTACTAGAGCAACAATCCTAATATTTTGCTGGCATTCTTAGGCATATTTTAAGGATACGTAAACTGGCCCAGGCTAGCCCGATCTTGGAAACTAAGCAGCCTTGGCCCTGGTTGGCACTTGGATGGGAGACCACCAATGAAGTCCAGGGCCGCTATGTAGAGGAAGGCAATGGCAAACCACCTCTGCACGTCTCTTGCCTTGAAAAACCTATGGGGTTGCCATAAGTCAGCTGTGACTTAATGGCACTTTCCACCACCAACCTCGAGTATTAAGCATACATTCAGAACACAACGAGTACACGTAGTGAGAGAATAGGTACAGTTTGTGATCACAGATATATACTACCCTCTATCCTTCTTCTCGGGGATGTGGGGTGGTATGGTGTATCGCCCAGTGTTGTCAGATCTCGGAAGTAAATCAGAGTCGATACTTGGATGGGAGACTGCAAAGGAAGACTCGGCAGAGGAAGGCACTGGCAAACTACTACTGGTTCTCATTTGCCCTGAAAGCCCATTTCTGGGGTTGCCATAAGCTGGTTGTGAACTGACGGCACTTACGTGCGCGCCCTCCTTCTCAGTGGGGCTGCATGGCCGGAAAATAGAAATGCAAAGCAGAACATGCTTGCCAGAAGAGAATTTTGTGAGAGGCCTGTACAAGGGCTTTGGTACAGACATTCCCTTATTCCATCACAAACAACAACATTATCACTCATTTTACTGCCTCGGAGCCAGCCCAGCCGCAAGATTATGCTGTGCTGTGTACACAGCAAGCACTAAGGATATACAGCAGAGTTCAGTTCCATAGGAGTAGCTGTCTAGTGCAACAAAACCAAATCACACAATCTTCTGGAATCTTAAAGACTAACATGCTTTTATCCTAGCATAAACTTTCATGGACTAACTTCATCTACGATCCTAGTTCGGTGGTCTTAGAAGCAAGTGGTAAAGGCTCTCTGCCATTGCAAACAAATATCTCTTCAGGGCAACTTCCATCATCCAGGTACAAAAGGTTCTGCCAGATACACAATTCATTCTTTTGAGATGTTATTCCTACATGCCAGTTTTCTCCCCAATGTTCATTCAAGGGGAGACTGTGTTTCAGCCCCACCCCTTTGATTTTCATGCCCACTAGGCTACACATAAATGTCTTCATCCACACTGAACACTGCTTTTAGATTCCTCACTCCCATCCTTTTTCTGTAGAATCCCATGTTGTTGAGATACAAATCTAGACTCGTTTCTAACAAATGGAGAAGTATGAACAGGCAGGACATTATAATGCCAGCAAGGAAAGGCAGGAAATCTTAGAATAGGCGCTCAAAACGAGAGTTTCTTTGTATTATAACGGAAACAGTAAAAAACCCACCACCATGAACATCTTAAGCCAGAAAATTCCAGCACACTCTAACCACCAATTCCTTTGGGTTCCTTTAAAGAATGACAAGCTATTCCTTTGTTAGGCATATCATAGCACATATAGCATCAGTACCCAGGAAAGGTCCATCTAAATATTCATTCTCCATTATGCCTGTCTTCTTCCTCCCAAGTCATAAGCACGCTCGCATTTCTAACTTTCCTACAGACTTTACCAATTCAACAATATAAACTTGCTAGCAAAAAACATCCTGCAGATTTGCTGTGATTTAGCTTGTTAAGCATTACCTATTGGTTAACATAGAAAGAGCAAGGCACTGGGACTTACATGTGTCTGAAAGGAGGGTGCCATTTATAGATTCTGGAATGTGTAAGTGCTTTTCTCCTTCCTTGGTACTTCCAGATTGCATACCACTGTTACCCTGAGCTGAGTAAATCTCTGCTCAATTCACAGATTGAACCTACTGAATTATTTGTTTGCTGGGTATACATGTCAAAGGCACAAATCCCTTTGTGTCATCAAAAGACTGCTTTTTATCATATGCTGATAATAGCTCTAGTTCTTCTGAAGTACAAATCCACTGGAATTTTTCTTCCTGCATTTAACAGTTTAACTGAAAGTGGGCACTTGGACCTTGCTGGATTCTGCCCTGTCCCCCTGAAACAGTGTCTCAGCCTCTCCTCAATACCTGATTAGGTTGAATGATGAGGGGGAAGGTATTATATATCTATTCAGAGGCATTCATTGTATTTTTATTTTTTTAGGGTCCCCAATTGAGCCCTAGCTTTGGAAATAGGACACGAGCTGATGGCCAGATAAATAAATGATAGTTTTGGAAGATCTAATCAACTATTTAACATCTGCCCACACCCCTCCATCTAGTTACCCATTTTCCATAACCCCATTCCATTTCCTACTCAGCACTTGCTCCCTTTCGACTCTCTGCCACATTTAGAAAGTCTTGCTTAAAATCATATCATATACACCGTACCTGCCTTTTCCCTTGGCTCACACTATGACAAAATCAGGGCAAATATTGAACTTTCAGTTAAGCAACAAGCACATCACTCACAACAACTGTACTCAACCTAAGCCTAACACTGTGTAAATAGGATCCCTCAAGACTTCTGTAGACCTAACATTAGTGGGATTGTTAATCCTTTAACATACACACTGCCTTCTGTCATCTTGCATGAGAATTCCCCTCTTTTATACCAAAAAAATGTAACAGTTATGTGACAGGAAGAAATTAGACATGTAAAACCTCCCCCATAGCTGCAACACCATGCTAGGACAGTTGTATCCTGTTGAATTTCTGCCAGGTTGTGCAGTCATTAAATGCCCTCTGAGGGACTGAAAAACACACACGCATGAGCCCTCTTTTCCATGTATGGGTTACCTTTTCCTGGTAAAGAATAACCCCCCCCCCACACACAAATCTTGCCTAAAGTATTTGTCTTAATGATTTTACAGTGCAAGTTGTATACAGTGTTGGTGATGTGTGTGTGTGAGAGAGAAAGAGACAGAGAGAGAGAGAGATATTTTCTAAAAAAAGAAATCTACAGAAAAACAAAAATTTGTCCAGCTCTGGAACACCAAACTGGCTGATCAACAACTGGTGCCAGGTTCCAGCAGTACGACGACAAGGGAGAGCACATTGCAATGTTGAGAGGATATAAACATGCATGCAGAACCACCACCGTACCCCTCATCTGCCAGCTGCCTACCTGCATGAGACACCCTACGCCTCATTTAACCCTATGCCTCTGGTTAATCTATAAGTTAGGAAAACAAAGAAAAGAAAGCACTTCCAACAGCTGGGAACACAAATAAATTAATTCTACAAACCTCATTAGTGCTGGGTCTGATTCAAAGTCCAAATGCTGTGCAACAATCCAAATAACAGTCACCCACACACCAAGCCAAGAAATTCCTCCAGAGGCTGCGGGGGGTGAGGGGGGGGACTTCACTACTTCATTGCCATTTCAGTCGTTTCCCCCCCCCCCCCCCCCGATTCCCAGCCTGCCCCTTCTCCCAGAAATTCTTTAGAAGCCAGGTTAACCATCTCCAGGAACGAAGAGCTCATGAATCTTACATACCTCTGCACAGATCCTCGTTCCTTCTGATAAAATGTTGAGTTTCACCTTTTCCCTCCCTCCTTCTGATTGCTGCTGCTGTTTAGGGCTCCCTCTGCCTGCCTTTCTCTCACCAGGGGCATATGAAGAGGTTGCGTAGCAGCAGTGGGAACAGCTCTCAAGCAAGTGAAGTCTGAACAGACAGTTTTATTTTAGCTCAGGTGTGCGTGTGTGTGTGTGTGTGCGCATGCGGGGGGGGTTATCTGTGACTCAGGTTTGTCTGGCATTCCTATGAGTTATGCACACCTGTATGGGCAAGAACAGCCGGGCAGCCAAGCTTGTACTCCCTTCTCCTTTGCAAACATGTTTAAAAAGACACCCACCCACAGGAAAAGGGTTGACGCTAGAAGCTGAGGCAGAGCCCAACCCACCTGTACTTCTACAACAAAGATTAATTGAAGGGATTATTTGGTCTCCGGGAAAGAAAGAAAATAAAAAACCAACCAGTCTCTAAAGTGCAACAAGATGCTCTGTTGAATAAATCCCGTTCTTCAGGATGGGAGGACACATTGTTTGATTATAGAAAAACCTCTTGCTAGTTTGTTTCTTTTCCAAACCACCCCCTTCCCAGCCCAAGCACTTTCCCTCTTTTTAGATATTTTCCTCCAGACTTCCTAGGCTGTGGAAGCTAAGATAACAGCATATTTGAGCCCAAACAGCCTGCTGAGGAAAAAAGTCACAACATTCCAACTATTTCCTCTGCTGTCAGACAAAAGTTTAATGATCAGCATCCTCTATTTGTGCCTCAGTTAGGAGAAAGAACAATTAAACTTACATAGCTCTGGACTAAGAACCTCTGAGCTAAAAGATACTAACTCCTTAAATTTGACATGACTGCAAATACTAAAATCCTGGCATCCAAAAGCACAATCCTGTTTGTACAAATGGTCACATTGCTCCCAGTGGGGTAGAGCCTCCAGATGACTTGCTCTTCAAGTGATAGTTGCTGCCCCAAGAGATGTATTTAAATGGTGATGGAGCACTAAGAGGTTTTCTTCTATACTATGTATAGGTTAAGCTATACTATGGCCCCGGTCACACAGGCCGGATATGCCGGGGGGGGGAGGCGGGGCTAATTGCCCCGGCGCAGTTTGATGCGTGCTTACGTGATCAGACGTGCCGGCGGCACACCACGGGTCCTTCCCTCGGCACCGGCGGGTAAACGAGGGACCGGAGGGGAATGCTGCGTGCTGGCACAATCACACCACGGGTGTCTGGAGGCAGCCCATGGCAAACGTTTACTAGTACCTTGGAGGTACTAGTTTTTTAAGGTGCATTGTCGGCGGTAAGCCACCAGTGCACTCCACTTCCCAGATGTTGGGGTGTGATCGCGCCCGGATAATCCGCCCACCATCCGTGCCTCTCCCGTGGCAAGTTTGCCGTGTGACCGGGGCCTATGTATAGCTAAGACAGTTTTTAATGTATAAAGATGTATCCATTAGCAGAGAGACTTGTTTGTAATCTTTCCAGTAGTTTCTGTGTTGCCGAAATAATTTCAGAGCACAAAGAATATGCCCACTTGTTTTTTTTAAATCAGTAAGCCTTTACCAAGCTGCATACTTCATGCATTTTTCTACATTTGGGAGCCATACTTATCACAGTTTGCGTAGTTTAGAAGTTCAAGTGTTTGGGTATTTTTTAAATGTAGGATGATTGTAGAGTTTTATTAATTCTAGAGCCAATCTCTGTGAAAATGTAACTTTCTCTTATTAGTGCACAGGTGATTAACAGTACGATCCTGTGAACACTTTCTTAGGAGCAAGCCCTATTGGCTAGACCCGAGCAGGACTTTCTTAGGGTGGCACTGTAAGCAAGCCAAGGATCCACTGGCATTGCTCCCCTCTCCTGCATATATGAAGGGAACACGGTGGCATTCCTAGGCTTTGAGAGAATAAGATTGTTGCCAGATGGAATATGAGGGAATAAGTTACTGCTAAGGCAGGCGTGGTTAAGATGCTGAACTGCAGGCTGTGGAAGGTCGGTAGTTCAGCAGTTCGAGACCCGAGTGTGCCACATGACGGAGTGAGCTCCCGTCTCTAGTTCCAGCTCCTGCTAACCTAGCAGTTCGAAAGCAAGAAATTCCAAGTAGATAAATAGGTACCACTTCGGTGGGAAGGTAACAGCGTTCCGTGAGCCTCGGTGTTTTGTCATGCCGGCCACATGACCATGGAAACGTCTTCGGACAGCGCTAGCTCTTCGGCTTTGAAATGGAGATGAGCACCGCAACCCTAGAGTCGGACTCGACTGGCTTTTGAGCAAGGGACCCTTTACCTTTAAGGCAGGCTGACTAGAAGATGAGGGAGGGGTCAGGGAGATCGCTACTGAGAGACAAGAGATTTCAGTTTCAATATTCTGGACCAATTATCTCAGGGAGTGTGCAAAGCAATGGCAGGGAACAAGCTAGGATGCCCATGTTTGTATGGCACATAAACCCATTGTTAAAACTAACTGTACTTAATAAAGTAAATTCAAAACATGGTTCCACAGCCTTACTTAATTTGAAAAAGTGTGCAGGCACATGAAAGCTCATACCTTGAATAAGCCTTTGTTGGTTTCAAAGGTGCCACTGCACTCTAAATTTGTTTTACCTAAACACAGTTAGTGCCCATGTTCAGGCGATCGTTACCTTAATTAAACCATGTTTTCATGTGACATCTGATATGATACAAAGTATATTATCTGGCAGCTTCATTTCATAGAAGGGAGCCTTTAATTCAGACTTTGTCTGGAACCGTAAGGTGAACTGTCTTCTCCTCCAGTGGACTGGGAGATTACAGTTGAATCTTCCAGACAAATACCCTTTTACAGAACCCCCACACACACCCTTCATGTATCAGAAAACCTACTATTGAGAACAGGAGCACTGTTGTCCTCTTTAATATCACTTTTGAACTGAGACTAGATTATGCTGTAAATTATGGAAAAGAGCAGACCAGACAACCTTAATGGAAATCCACCGTAAAGGTAGAAATAATTAATTCAGAGGTCATAACTTGGCCCTGGGGCTGCTGGCTCCACTGTCTAGCTTTCTGAACTGTGACACTACAGGTTGTTCTAGCATACTCATGCAAAGGGGGAGGCTGTGGTTCTACGGAAAATACTGTCCACACATTAGCTTACTGGAGGTTCCATGCAAATGCTTGTCAGGAGTAACCAGGAACAGGGTGAGAGATTCCTTCAGTGTGCATTGGTATTACTTTTCTTTTTTTTTCTTTCTTTTTTTTTACAATACAAAATCAATATATTTAGTAGGTAACTCTGTCACACCATCTTTTACAGTATTTACATACTCAAAAATACAAACCATTTTTCTACAAAACTTGATGTTTTATGTGGTTGTTCCATTTCTAGGATTTGCATTGCCATTTTATCCATGATTACAATATCCCATAGCTTTGTGAACCATTGTTTTACTGTAGGAACTTTATCTAATTTCCAAACCTGTGCTATTAATGTTTTAGCTGAAATAAGCATTAACGATATTAGTTCTTCGGTTGATTTCGAAAAACGACCTTTATCCCAAAGATTCAACAAAATGGATTCAGGAGTACTTGGCAACTCAATTCCTAATATAGATTCTATTTTTGTGATTACTAAATTCCAAAAACTTTGTATCTTTGGGCAAGACCACCAACAATGAACCGGTCTGGTCACAGCCCTTCCAACATTTAGAGTCTTTTTTAACTTTTGCATGGAACAGCTTCAAAGGGGTTACATACCAACGTGCAAAGAGCTTATAATTCTGTAGCCTATTATTCAATGATTTTGTAGTATACAAATTAGAAGACCAAATCTTATCCCATTGTTCCGGTGTGATGATTCTATTACAATCTTTTTGCCCTGCCAATTGTTGTGTCGAATCCAGTTCCCAATTTTTTTGAGCTAGTTGTTTATATAAAATAGATATTATCCCTTTATGTTCAACTACATCCTTTTCTATAAAAGTGTCAAACTCTGTGAAGGGTCTGTTTGTTTCTTCCACCATATTATTACTTAAAATCATGTTTATTAGTTGCTGATACTGAAACCATTGGACATGTAAATTATATTTTAATTCCAATTGTTGAGCCGTCCAAATCTGGTTTTTATAACAGATATCCTTAACCCTAAATTTGCCTATCTGCCTCCAATTTTGATATCCATTAATATGTTCTCCAGGAGAGAACCATTTCTGTCCCAAAAATGCGGATACTGGTGAAATTCCTGGAGCTATTATATTTCTATTTTTATCCCAAACGTCTAGCGTACTACATAAAAAAGGGTTATCTTTAATAGATGTAGGCCTGTCTTTTGCTTTTGCCCATATAACTTCATGCATATATTTAGGTACCAAATAGGATTTCTCAATTTGTACCCAATCCTTAGTTGTTTTTGGAGGTATTACTTTTCTATGACTTTTACTTACCCAAGCTTGGACTACCCTTGTTGGAAAAGCTGCAGTGGCCTACCGTTTCTGGAGTGCTCATACATTCATAAACGAGATTAGCAAAGTCCCTGTGTGGAAGAGTGATGGTAGTAATGTGCTGCGACAAAGTGGGAGAAGGGATGGAAATCTGCAGCGTTATTTGCACACAGGGAAGAATACTCACGATTGCTATTGGATTCATTTGTAACATATTAATGGGCTCTCGTTCTCTCAGCTGTACCTAGCCCCTGGGCCACTGGTTATTTTTATGGGAGTAATAATAAAAGACCCAACAGCAACTAGCATGAGCAGAGTATCTAGGGCAGTGATGGCGAACCTTTTAGAGACCGAGTGCCCAAACTGCGACCCAAAATCCACTTATTTATCGCAAAGTGCCAACTCGGCAATTTAACCTGAATACTGAGGTTTTACTTTTAAAAAAACAACTCATACATTAACTTAAGATGATCCAAACAAAGTAAGGAAAGCAATCCTAAATGCTTTCATTTACTTAAAATTATTTGGCAGAGAATTCCACATTTTAATGACGGTCTAGGCCTGGCTGGGGCGATGGCATGCGTGCTCACAGAGAGGGCTCTGAGTGCCACCTCTGGCACCCGTGCCATAGGTTCGCCACCACTGATCTAGGGGATATAGGAATCCCTGCTCACATTACCCCAATATATGTTCATACATAGAGACCTTTTTGCATAAGCTCATGCGCATGCACATTGGGAGTGTTTACAAACGCAGACTCCTTGAAGTGCTGTCCATCTGAGCATAAAGCCTTTCCAAAAAATTTAAAGAACAGCTAAAGAGGCAGTTCTGATTCGTTTTAAAGGTGTGAGATGTCTGCAGTTACAATATAAACTTCAGCAAAGTAATCTTGCAAAAAAAATTTTTTTTTACAAGAGGAATGGAAGTGGGGGAAGAAAGAGATCCAAAGCATACCCTTATGAACTTTTCAGCTGGTTTTTATAACTCCTGCATGTCTTTCTCTAAATTTCCACTTTTGTTTTGCTAAGCAGAGGAAAATCAGCTCCCCATTATTATGTTTTAAAAATATTTATGGCTGGATTTCTTCCTTACTTCAAAGCACTATTATACCAGATTTGGGAAAAAAAAAAAAATGAATTCCACCCACCCAATGTTAAGCAATAGTTAAACTAATACAGAGAACTCCGGAGATATCTGGATTGAGGCAGGTCAGCACTGCTGTTGCTACTGGATCTGACAGCAATGTTTGACACAGTCAACCACGATCTTTTGACCCACCACCTCACTGAAACAGGGATTCAAGGAACAGCTTTACAATGCTGTCCCCCTTTCTCCATGGTTGGGGACAGAGGGTGACGCTTGGGGAGAGGATTTCGCCATGTTACCCTATGGTATGTGGCATCCCACAAGGGGTGATCCTCTCCCTGAAGTTATTTAACATCTATATGCGCCCCCTCGCCCAATTTGGGCTGGGTTGTTATCAGAATGCTGATGATACCAAGCTGTATCTGTTAAAGGCCAGCCGGCTGGAATCCACCCTGTATAATCTGGCCAGGGCATTGGAGGCTGTGGCTGAATGGTTACAATAGAGCCATCTGAAACTTAATCCAGCCAAGATGGAGGTCCTGTTCCTAAATTGTGGGAGTATGGGTTTGGGAATCTGACTCCCTACGTTTGAGGGGGTGACACTGAAGTCAGTGCCAACAGTGAGGAATTTGAGAGTGACTCCAGAAGCCTCCCTTTCCATGGAGGCCCAGATCACTAATGTTGCCAGATCAGCCTTTTATAAACTTTGGCTGTCAGGCAACTGGTTCCCTACCTCTCCTCTCATGACTTGGTGACAGTGATTCATGCTATGGTCACTTCCATGCTTGAATACTGCAACTCACTCTACATAGACCTACCCTTAAACTTGACCCAGAAGCTTCAGTTGGCACAAAATGTAGTGGCACACCTGCTGACAGGGACATCCGTGCAGGCATACATTCAGCCAGTGTTGCACCGGTTGAGTACTGAGTCTGGTTTAAGGTTTTGGTATTAACCTTTAAGGCATTATGCGGCCAGGGACCAGCACATCTGTGAGACTGACTCTCTCCATATGTGCCCCAAAGAGCCTTGTGCTCTTCTAACCAACAACATTTGGCAACCTAGCCTAAAACTTACCTTAACCAGGGCCAGAGCTTTTTCAGCCCCAGCCCGGTGGAACATGCTCCCAATTGAGATCAGGAGCATGTGTTGTTAGTAGATATTGAAATTAGTTGACTAAATTTTAATTGTTCAAGCTGATGTTCTAATGAACTGTTTTATTAATGTTTTATTAATTAATGTAAGATTTTATTGTTGGAATATGAGCTGTGGTGGCTCAAGTTGTTAAGACGCTGAACTGCAGGCTGTGTAAGGTCAGTAGTTCAGCAGTTCGAGACCCGGGTGCCACATGATGGAGCGAGCTCCCATCTCTAGTTCCAGCTCCTGCCAACCTAGAAGTTCGAAAGCAAGAAATTGCAAGTAGATAAATAGGTACCACTTTGGTGGGAAGGTAACAGCATTCCGTGCGCCTTGGTGTTTAGTCATGCCAGCCACATTACCACAGAAAGGTCTTCGGACAGCGACTGGCTTTCGAGCAAGGGAACCTTTACCTTTACCTATATGTTGTGAGCTGCCCTGAGCCTGCTTGCAGGGTAGGGTGGGATACAAGTCTCAAAAATAAATAAATAAACTAACAGAAGGAAAAGATTAGGGGATATCTGAAAGGACAATTGAAACGGGGGATTTACAGCCCTTCTATAGCATTGTATGCTAGCACAAAGGTCTAAAGAGAACCTGCTTGATTATTGTCCATTTAGGACCAGAAAGACCCAGAATCAGATCCCCAATTTACCATGAACCTCACTAGCAGTGCCATCCTAAACCGTTACACCAGTAGTATGCAACTATGCTTAGGATTCAACTTTGGTCATCTATCTCCCCTCTTATGGTTTTATGCCTCAAAAAGAGTGAAATGAAAACTCCGTTGGAATGGAGAAAATACCCTCTTACCTCTGGTGTTATAAATTATCCTACACGAAACCTACCATTCTCTTGATTCTATCAAGTTGACTGGGCAATTCACAAAGCTCTAAAGGCAGATAAATACCAGTATTAAGCTTAGCAGCCATTACAGATCAAATAATAGGAAGCACAGAAATAGGAATAAATGGATAGTTCTTACAAGGAAAAAGCAAGCAGTGGGATCCCATAAGGACGGGAGCTGATGGTACTGTTTGATTTGCTCATAAATGATCTGGAACTGGAGATAAGCAGTACAGAGGCCAAATCTGCAGATGAGACCAAATGACTGAGGAGGGTGAAAAACAAAGCAGAGCTTCAACAGGATCTTCACAAGTTGGAAGAGTGGACTGTAAAGTGGCAGATGAAGTTCAGCATAAGTGATGCTGATTGGAGCAAAACAACCTGACTTTAAATATAGACTGATGGGTCTGAACTAGTAGTGACTGAAAAGGAAAGAGATGATGAGGTTGTTCACAATGGTTCACAATGAAAATAGTGACTAAGTGTGTGGACAGCAGTAAAAAAAATGATACACATTAAGGACTACTGAGTAAGGGAATTAAAATAAAAAAGCCAATATTGTAATGCCCCAATATAGATCTATGTTAAACTCATTTGGAATACCATATATGGTTCTGGTAACAATATCTCAAAAAAATATATTGCAAATCTGGAAAAAGTGCAAAAGACGACAACCAAGAGGACTGCAGAGTGGGAGAAAAGTCTGTGGCATTTCTGTTTAGAAAAAAAGATTTCAAGGGTGGGAGAAGTAATGCGACAGAGGTTTATAAAATAATGGATGGTTGCAGAGAAAGTGGTTAAAGGTAAACTTTTTCTCCACCCATACTAGAACTTGGAGACACCCAATGAAATTGATGGGCAATGGATTCAGGGCAGACAAAATGAAGTCTTTTTTCACCCAGTAATTCAACTGTGAAATTAACTGTCAGTAGATGTAGTGATGGCTACAAGCAGGGCTCATTTCGAGCCGGAGCGGGCCGGAGCAGCGCTCCAGCAGTGATGGAAGGTGCCCCCCCACCCCTGCTCAGGTCACCCAGGCCCATCCGGTGTAGCTCTAGGCTTCTACTCATGTACAAGCAAGCAACGATATCATGATTCGGTTTTTGGAAGATGCAGTCCTGGTCTCGTCTGGCCCCACCCCTTTCCGAGCGGCCCCTCGACTTGCTGCAGGAAGCAGAGGGGTGTTGGAATTGCAAGTTGCTTACACTTCAGTCATTACAGAGTTAAATGTTGTTTGTTAGCAAACAGGATGTTACGTTACATAATGTATTCAATGGCGGGAAAGTTTGTGGGAGTTGTTTATCCTAATGAAGTGACCTGTAACCTTTGTATTGGTCAACCAACAACTTGTTTGTAGAAATGCTTTGATCTAGCATTAATGTATTCACAAGGTTTATGGCTCTTTGTGTGAACCAAAGAGGAAGTTCTCTTCTCGAAGCCAAGACAGATAGAAAGATGTAGCTGTTAGCATTTATTACTGAGAGTAACTAAGTATGTAACCTTTTAATTTTATTTCTGTTATCCAAAGTACCATACCCATGTTTTATTTTGTTTTACAGTAAAGATATTTTTTCTTTTACTAAGTGTATGCTCTTGTGTTTGCCAATACAACCATCGACCCTGAATCAAAGAATCCCAACAAAGACAAAGTTTTAAAGTTCTGTTTTTATAATAACTGTAACCAATGGTTGCTACCATGCTTACCGACATCGAAAGTGCACAGAGTCCCCTCATAACATGGTACTCAGTATGGAAATGCTCTTTGCTGCTTCCTTCTTTCACAAGCACCCTCCCACCAGCATAGCTAGAATCTGCACAATGATTCCCAAAAACTAGACACAGTCTTCAGTGTTGATTTTCACTGTCTGATGTCTCAAACTTCAAAGCTTTCAAACTGCCTGATCGCTGAAAGCAGAACAAAATGAGTTTACACAGGGACATGTGTAAATCTCTATAATAATCTGCATGAAAACAAATCTCTGAATTATATTACTAATGGTTGTGCTCAAGGAAGTCATTCTTGTCTATAATTTCCTGGGGGCAGAGAGCTCAAGATATTCAGGTAGTTGAAATTAACTCACTCATCAATGGTATGGGATGCAACTGATTGATTTCAGTATAGCTGATACCCATGTTTCTCTTTCCAGCTCTAATTTCATAGAATTTAAGGATCCTGTTAAAGTAACTTATTAAGCTCATATTTACATGCTAACATTCCATTTCATGCAATACAGTGCAGAGGTTCTCTATCAACAAAGATGACGAGCCTCACGAACAAATATGTACAACTGCAAAGACAACTATTACTCCCTTCTTGTTCAAGAATGACATGTCCATTTAAAATAGTCTTTTTGCTGCAGGAGAAGTATCCTTCCTTTGCATCCAAAGGTGGTGCTTTTGGCATTATTCAGTCTGAGCATGACTTCAGGAAGTTTTGCACTGCACTTGTCACTGCTTTGCCTTTTTCACAATGGTGCCAACTGCAGAGATCACTGTTGTTTTGGAGCCGCTTGCACTTGTGGTCACTGTGACGACAGCTGGCAGTGTTGCAGTGGTAGTAAGAATGGTGGGCTGAGCTATTGTCGTCACAGGAATGGCAGAATCCCACTTGCTTTTCCTCTTCTGGGCATCTGTACATTTAGCAGACAAACATTAATATCAGCATCTCTTGTCCAATGAGAACCATTCTCTCACTGGTTCTTGAAGAGCTGCCCCTAAAATGAAGAGGTCTCACTCATCACTACTAAATTAGAGCCAACCCACATGTTGCAAAAAAGGATGTGGCATAGCCCTACTGGAATTGTTCTGCTTCAGAATGCAAGTAGGGGAATACATATATTTGCACAATTCCCCTGGTATGTCAGGGGGAGAGGGTTCTAAATCTAGCCCTTTCCCTGACATGGTATTGCCCTCTCCTCAAGGAATATTTTATGTGGAGTGACCATTCAAACATGCAATTTCCCCAAACTGTACTTTGAAGTTTTATCAGGCACAGAAAGGCTGCAGATCAATTAGAACATAGTTTATCATTGCTGAAAACTGCACAAGAATTGCACAATTTGCTATCCATCACTAAATAAGCTTATCTGCAAATGAACCCAACTAAAGTACTACCCCCTGCACTATTGGCAATTACTGCTTGGAAGCACTTCGGGTAGACCAGTCCTAGGCCAATTTTATATGCTGCTGGAATTCCAAA
>NW_015168055.1:1264690-1266486 GCF_001447785.1 Gekko japonicus
GGCCTCCAAAGCTAGAGGTTGTGGGTTTGAGTCCTACTTGGGGCGAAGAAAGTTCTTTGGTGAAGGGGTGTGGCTGAGTGGTATATAGCACAATCTTTTCACACAAAGGCTCACATCCTCTTACCTTCAATTAAAGGATCTAGAAAGTTCAGAAAGATCTTTCTCTGCTTAAGACCCGCTGCCAGAGAAGACGATACTAGAAGGCAATGCCATGTTTTGTGAGGATTTGATCCAGATGGGTCCCATGATCCTCAGCATAGCCTTTTCAGTGGTCAAAAGGGGCTCTCTTCTCTCGTTTTGGAAAACCTGGCAGGATCCAACCCTATACGTATAATTTTCTTGATTTTATTGAAGCTGCACAGTTTATTCTAGCAACAGAATCTGATGTTTTTAGTGTCCAAATATTCTCTCTCATTGCAGGATTTCAGATGTCTGACATAGTCAGCTACCACTGACAATCCACTTTGTTTTAAAAGTCAAAAGGAAGGGAAGGATGGGAGATGCCTTGGATTACAAAACCTCTGTGTGGCTGGATTCCAAAAAAGAACGTAATTCAAATTTTAGGTTAGAGTGTTTAACTTACCTCCCACAACAGTGCTGGCTGTTGTTGTTGTAGTAGATGGAACATTTGTCGTCCCCTTCTTAGTACCAGTCACGAACTCTATCTACAAAAGTAGAGGAAGTAATTTAACTCAATGTCTATGTGAGGCTTATTCACTGGAATAAGAATGCAACATGGTAAAAAAAAATTACAGATACAATATTTTTTAATGGCTGTGCTGAAGAAAGGCAACTCTGTTCAGGATTAGAGATTCGATACATGAAAACACAACTGTTATTTAAGAGATAGTAAATTTCTATAAATGCACATACAGGATGATTACCTGCCCCAAAACCATTTGTATGGTGCTACTTTTCAGTGATGAATCATGCCCTTTTCCTGATCAGCCTATGGCACTTAAAAAGCCAAACTAGAACATATTTCTTCACGGTGAAATGCAAGAAAATTAAAGCTTCTAAAATGCAAGACTCTACATGCATGACTTATACTGACTACAGTCTACGGTCAGCAACCTAGCAACCAGAGAAACCACAACAGTCTTGATCACATACCAAGTCTATGGTTATGGAAGAAGAGGACTGAACCACAGCTGTGCACATATTACTACGCAGAAAACAGAACAAAAAGGGCAAGTTGAGTGAGTGAGATATGGGAAAGTTGGCTACAAGAATGTTTGCTGCCAGGAAAAACTCATACACCACCTATCTGGATATGTGCCTTGTTAACTGGGTAGTACAAACTAATTCATGGCTCTACTATTTAAGTCTATTGTCCTCTAGACCGGGGTGTGCAATTTTTTTTAAACCGGCATTTTTTGGTTCGGGTCTATTGGTAGTTCTGAAAAATCCTGGATACCAAAGCCGGTATGGTGTTTAGAATCTGGGATCTTTTTGGCAATCCTGAATTTTTCGTGGTCCAATGGACCCAAGAAGAAAAATACTGGTAAAAAAAGTATAAAGCCGTCCCGATCCTGGGGCTGCCTTGGCTTCTCCTGCACTGCAGTTTAAACCATGCTACAGGAGAAGCTGACCCCAGGACCTGTGTGCTGTGGGGAGGTCTCTCCTTGCTGCACACAGATCCTGGCTGGGATGGCTTCTCCTGCAGCATGGTTTATGGCCAGGAAAAGCTGGCCCCAAGATCGGCTGTGCCATGGCTAGCAGATTGCTCCCTTCTGGGGATGGCTTCTCTTGCAGCTCGGTTTAAACGAGGCTGCACAAGAAGCCAGCCCCAAGCT
>NW_015168055.1:1266532-1283283 GCF_001447785.1 Gekko japonicus
AGATTGCTCCCGATTATCCGGTGTTTTTGGATCTACCGCTAATTCCCAAACATATCCAGAGTTTTCTCGTTACTTTCCCCCCCAGTTTTCCTGAGAAAACCCAGATACATTTGGGATGCCAAAATATACCCAGAAACCCCCCTCCTCCATTATTTTTCAGGTATATTTTTGGCTCGGGTACATCCGAATGCACACCTCTACTCTAGACTATGGGGTTGCAAGAGGTTCTTAATGTCTTAACAAAATGTTTTCAAAGCACCTAAAACATGATGGGGAAGTGATAGATTATGGGGAGAAAAAGAGCAGACATGTCTCCACCAAATCTATGTTATTTGAAGTCTCAAAACAGACTGTGCTCTAGCTCACTAGTACTGGCAATCTAACTGCTACATAAAATGGACAATACCTAATTTGATCAATCTGACTTAATATTGGGCTCATGAAAGAAAAATTAAACACTTGAGTTAGACTGAAGCATCAAAAAGTAATTCTACAATATTTTATACCTTTGTTCGCTCCTTCTTGGCTTTTTCCAACTTGTCCATTTCAATTTTCTGTGCTTTTGCTGAAAAGAGAATCAAAAAAGGGGAAAGCATTCCCAGTAAGTTAAACAAGAAGAATCCCCACAACTGCCTCCCAGATCAGAAGATCATAAATCTCCTGATTTATGTTGAGTCTCAGTATGCTACTTCCCAAATGCATATTGTTCCATTAAAAAGTACATTCCTTGAAGAATAGCCAGCATGCTGTTAATTATATCTCATAAAAACTGAAGGTTAATGGAATGAAGGTAAACAAAACAGCTCCACCATAATTTATTAATACTAAAGGGTATTTAAAAAAAACACTAATCTTTAATACCTAGTGCCTCGTAATAGGAATCCTCAGACCACCCATGAGGATCAAACATATCCTAAGAGAAGGAAAAGGCAAAGTCCTGTTAGATAAAGGATCTCAATTAATAACAGATTTTAAAAATCCAGCTTAAAAACAAATAAAAAGATCAACACACAAAAGCTTATTATCTTGGAAAATAGAATCTGAATATTCTGCCAAGAAATATGTTACTGGACAAGAAGGGCAGGGAGATTGGTAGATGTCTTAAATTCCATCTCTTAAAACTCTTGATGAGGTCCTGTGCTTTGGACTCTTTGTCTGGTTTCGAGTGGTTTCAAGTTCCCTATAAGCATGAGGGAGATGCACTCACAGTTATAAAAGGAGAATATTCCCTTCCCAAACAGTGCAATTTCTTGCACTTTGGGACCCAGAGAACAAATTACTCTGATCTAGCAGATTTCATATACCAATCTAGATGCAGTAGCTTGTTTTCACAAAGAAAATGAGAAATGGGAAGGGAGCTGAGTAGGTGTGAATTTCACCTAATCCCCCCCCCCCCAGATACTTTTGTTCTACTTACCTTGGGATAATTTGTGCCAAGTTCATCAATTGCACAAAATTGGATCAGTTTCTCATAGATACTGAAATAAAAGTGAGATATATTTACTGTTACTGTTTAACGTTTAAATTCAAATCTAACATAGCTAGTCCTGTTGACACCTATTTGGTCTCCATTGTTTCAGACTGCTAGTTGGGGCTCACTTCCACTTGCACCTGCTGATGTGACCTTGGGTCAGTCACAAGCTCTGGCACAGCTGTCCTTGAAAAAGAGCAGTTTGTGTCAGAGTTCTCTCAGCCCCACCCACCTCACAGGGTGTCTGTTGTGGGGAGGGGTACGGAAAGGAGTTTGTAAGCCGCTCTGAGACTCTGAGTGAAGGGCGGGGTATAAATCCAAACTCCTCCTCTTCTTAATATCATGTCTACATTGTTTGTTATGTAAGTTTTATCACATGTACCAGTTAAGCTATATTTCTGATGTTATATGTACTTGCTTGTATTAAATAAAGATCAAAAGTTAAAAAACAAACAGCAACCCCCCCCAAATCCCTGCACATAAAAAACAGGGAAAAGGCTATGCATCCACCGGCAGGTTAATTTTCTTAAGAATTAGATCCTAGTCCAGCCCTGTTTAGGCTAATTGAGACATGAAGTTCCATGTTGGTGACTTTGGAAAGGTGAGGGAGTGCTGAAGAAAGTAATTCCATGTACCATTTACACTATGGCCTCAGAGGCATAAAAAAAATTAATAGCAGGAAAACCTCATAAGAACCGCCAACCACCCCTATAAGCTACAAAACCACTCCATCACCCATTAAGACTGAATTCTCAAAGACAATGTTCTCAGTTTGTGAATTATTCAATTGAACTTCTAGGTCATTACTCCTTAGTCATATCTGTGTGGAAGCATTTCAGAAGTTAATCAGCTGTAAGTATCCATAGTTTAATATCACATTGATATGAATAGGAAATTCAGGACTCCCAACTTGTTTGCATATTTCTATGATGTATAAAGGACAAATTTTACATGACTATAGCTTGTGTTATGCCACAGATGATAGACATGTTACACCTACTGAGATAGCGCCATCCAAAACCAAAACAGCACCAGCACTTCAAAAAAATCACAACGTTCCACAGACATTTCAAGAACTTTAATGTAATCCAATTTGGGTCCTGAGACTTCAGTATGAGTTCCCATCACAATGTTAAGTTTATCTGCATAACTATGAACTACTATGAGGGCTAAAAACATTTACCCATATTGTCTTAGTGGTTTTATGCCAGACTCCCTGGTCAAGTTACTCTCTTTGGCAGTGAATGGAAGATTTGTATCCACTTACTGTGAAGCTTCCTTTCTCGGTGGTCCGGGAGTGGGGCAGTCCTTACTCTCGGGAATAGGCTCCTCCTCTGGAACAGGGTCAGTTTCCTCAGATCAATCCAGGAAGGGGAGGGGCCTGTCCCCTGGGAACATCCCAGTCGTCTCCAAGCCGTGCATCCCCTAACATCACACTAAGGAAAAGAAAAACACTTTTCCCCACCATAGTGAAACTCAATTTTCAGGTCAACCAGCCTTGTAAGTTTATGCCCCTCCAGCAGGTGTAGGCCAAGGTTGAAACCCTCTGTTGCTCTCTCACCCAATTAACTCACAATGTTTTGTTTTAGCATCTCAGAGAAACTTCATAAATGCTCATCCAAAATAACCTCCGGAAGCTGCCCCCCAAAACTGGGTGGGTAGGACTGCCCCACTCCCAGACCACCGAGAAAGAAAGCTTCATGGTAAGTGAATACAAATCTTCCATTCTCCGATGGTCCTGGGATTGGGGCAGTCCTTACTCTTGGGACATAAAATAGCAGTGTGCCCCAGGGTGGGAAATCCAGCTTCTGGTTTATAGTGTGCTGCAGCACACCCCAATGAAAAACCACCACAGCCAAGGTCAGCTTCTCTACTCTATAGCACTCTACTCAATAGAGTGCACAGACTTCCAGGTGGCCACCATACCTACCGTCTCCAAGGATGGGAAATGATCTGTAAACTGCTGACGTTGCAGCCCCCCCACAGAGAATATGCTGCAACACCTTTGGGTGGATTCAGCCCCTGAGCCTTGCATGCAACAATGATGCCACCCCTAAAACCACCTACTCAAGGTAAAAAGCAATACCAGTTGACCTAAGGAAAATATCCTAAAGGAAACAAATAGGGTATCTGAATCATGCCAATGCTTAGCCTGTCAACATAAAAATTGAATACCCTATGGACATCTAGGCAATGCCATTCCCCTTCCTTGTCAAGCCTATGACTGGGACAAAGGAAGGTAAGACAATGATCTCTGACTTGTGAAAGAACTGGAGTAACCTTAGGAATGAAGGCTTGATCTGAGTGTAACATCATCCCATCATTGTGGAAAACATTAAGTTCCCTGTCAACTGACAGGGTCCTCAGTTCCGACACCCGCCTAACTGATATTACACCTGCTAAAAACAAGGTCTTGAATGTTAATTCCTTGAGACTCCATGGGTTGAAAGGTTTTCTACACAATGCTCTCAGGACCCTATGTAGGTTCCAAGTCATAAACCTCCCTTAGGAATCTCTTAACGTGTGGATGGCAATTTAAGGGACTTCCCTTCCTAGCCGATATGGCTGCCACCTGTCCCTTTTATGTACTCACACTTAGCCCTCTATCCAAACCAACTTGGAGAAAACTAAGACACCCCTAACTGATGCATTTAATGGTTCCCAATCACATTCTGAACACCAAGAGTGAAGAACCTGCCAGGTTGTGTTATACACCCTATCTGTGGAGCTCTTCCTAGAAAATTAATATGGTGTCTGTCACCCTGGAAGGGTAACTCAACCCTTCTAGTTGTTTCTGCTCGACCTCCAGGCTGTTAGGTTCAGGAGGGCTGGGCGAGGGTGTTGTGCTGATCCTAGTGTCAAGAAGTCCTTTCCCAGTGGTAGGCACCATGGTTCCATGGTTGACAATCTCTTCAGATCCTGGAACCAAGCTCTTTATGGCCAAAAGAGTGCCATCAACACTAATTCCGCCTTCTGTTCCAACAGCTTCTGAATCACCTTGTGAAACAATTAAGTCAGTTGGAACATGTACAGTCATCCCTGTGGTCAGTCGCAGTTCAGAACATCTGTTCCTGTTGCCTGCTGGTTTTCAACTCTGGTTATGAAACATGGAAATTGATGATTCTGGTCTGTGGTAAAGAAGTTCATTTCCATCATCCTGTACCTTTTGCAGACCTGTTGAAAACCCAACTTTCAGAGCATACAAACGGACTGGTCTAATCATATATACTCAGCCAGTTTGTCAATGCACTGTCCTGGCCTGCCACATGGACCACCTCCAATTACTGTAGCTGGATCTCCGCCCATCTGATCAGGTCGCTTGCTTCTCTGTGTAAGGTCCGAAATCTGGTTCCTTATGCCTTTGTTGTCATATTGTCTGTCTGGACTAGAACATGATGACCTGTTAGTATCTTGGAGAATTCCAAGAGCCCCAGCCTGGTGGCTCTGAGTTCTAAAAATGTTATACTCAGTGAGGACTCTTACTGAGACCAAACTCCTTGTGTCATTGTCCCTTGAGAGTGGGTTCTCCACCCTGGCATCCTCTTTAGATTTCAGATTGGGGATCCCCATTGGAAATAAAAGGGTTCCAGCCACCACTGCAGCTAATGCTGAAGTTGTTTTGGTAACTGTACCAGCTTGTAGCCTTAACTGGCCACCACATCCTGGTAAGGTAAGGGGAAATGTCTGTAGAGGTCCGGCGTGGAACTTTGACCATTGAAGCACTTCATGACTTGACACCACCATGCTTAGAAGCTTGGCCAGTACCATACCCTCTATCTTGCATTTTTTCAGCCTGTCTATGGTCAGAAGTTGTATGTTGTGTTGTCTCTCCCAGGTGCCTATCTGCACCCCCAGGTGTACCCATGATTGAGAGGCATTTAGAGTGTCCTTCTCCATGTTGACCACGAAGGCATGGTCTCTCAAAATAATAATAATAATTTCACCACCATCTCTGATGCTTCCCGGCTCTGCTGGTAAGAAGGGGCCTTGACAAGGATGTCATCTAGAGATGGTGACAGCAACACTCCCTGAAGTCTCAGATGTGTTACAATAGCCACCATAAACTTGTTGAACCCTCTTGGGAATGACTTCAGGCAGAAAGGCAACACTGGTACTGAAGTGTTTCCCATCATACGCAAAGCGTAGGAACCTGCAGTGAGCCTTTTGAACTGGGATGTGTAAACGTTCCTCCTATAGATCGATGGATGCCAGGAAATCCTTTGCTTGCACCTCTGCCAGAATGGAGTTCAGCGTTTTCATCCTGAACATTCTAGTCCTGATGCAGTTGTTTAGCCACTTCAGGTCCAAGATTTTCCTGGCATCCTTATCCTTCTTTGGCTCTGGGCATGATATCCTTTTGGAGTCACAACAGGACTGAGAAGTTTGTTTGTCTGTTTTTGTCTTTTGAACATAGAACACGTCTTTATCTTCAATAAGCTATCTGTCGAGTCCCTCTCTGAAGAGGTTTATGCCCTTGAAGGGAACTGCTTTAGCTTGTGCTGCAGAGTCCCCATCCTAATTCTGAGCCACATGTTCCTTCTGGCTGCTCCATGGCTCTAGTTAACTGCTGCAGGATGTCCAGTGAAGTACCTGCCATAATCACTGTCGCTACGGCAACCTTCTTAAGTTTGTCTATAAGTTCTTGTGGGACTCCACTATCAGCTGAGGCTAGTCCTGATGCCCAAGAATGTGCCGCCCTGGCAAACATCGAGCTTGCTGTTGATGTCCTGATGGGGCAGGCTGGGACTTCAAAGTCTTTGCATAAGGCTCGCTGAAATCCCCTATCGCTGGGGTCTTGGACAACCTATCTGCATCCATAGGTAGAACTGAGTTGGAGGTCAAGCTAGTCCCAGGTTCATCCACCATTGGCACCTTGAGTCTCTTGGTAGCCTCTGGGATCAGGGAATAAAGCGTGTGTGGGGGGAAACCATCTGAGAGGTTAGGTTTTAGCTTGGAATGGTGTTCCCACTCTGCCTTCATCCTACTATAAAAGGCTGCGGGCAGTTAGAGGCTTGCCATTGCCTGCCTCAGCATAGCAACCCTGGATTTCCTTGGTTGTCTCCCATCCAAGTACTAACCAGGACTGACCCTGCTTAACTTCTGAGATCTGACAAGTGTGGTCGAGCCTGGGCCATCCAGGTCAGGGCTGGCATCTCTGCTTGTGGTACTGCCAGTTTGTACATTCTCTGGCTAGATTCCACTAGAAGTTCTGGGTCAAAACCATCATTTCCCTTAAGTCTGGAGGAAATTCTAAGTACTTGGAAAGTAATCTCATATACAGCTCTTGAGGGAATAGCCAGGACTGTACTGTTGGTACTACTCCCTCTCCTTCCTCTGACCATTCCCATTCTGCCCTATCTGAGGATGGAACTGGGGAGTCTGAGTCCTTCGTGGACTTTTTGCAGGCATCAAGTCGCAGCCCACTTATGGTGACCCCTTGGGGTTTTCAATCAGATGTCCAGAGATGGTTTGCCTTGCCGACCTCTGTGTCATGCCTCTGGCATTGTTTGGTGGTCTCCCATCCAAATACCGACGAGGGCTGACCATGCTTATTTGACGAGCTCACGCTATCCTGAGCTATCCTTGCTGCCTCTGTTTCCTGGTTCTCCACAGAGTCTTGCGGGGACTCTGAAGCTTATGATCTGAACAGATCTGACTTGCTGTGTACTCCCCAGAACAAATCTTTTATAGCCTCTCTGACAAACAGTGGAGGTGGTGGAAGTGTTATCGAACAGCAGCCCCATATGGTTTTCAAAGCAAGAGACAGCTAGACCCTGCTTAACTTCCAAGATCTGATCAAACCGGGTTAGCTTGGGCCATCCAGGCCAGAGCCACTGCCCTTGCCTGCCTCAGCGTTGTGACCCTGGACTTCCTTGGTGGTCTCCCTTCCACGTACTAATCAGGGCTGACTCTGCTTAGCTTCTGAGATCTCAACAGATCAAACTAGCTTCGGCTATCCAGCTCTGGGAACAGGGAACTGGCAGGTATGACTGGCAGCCATTTTCTATGGGAATTGGCAGATCTGACTATCAGCCATTTTCTATTTGCTTGCCTGGGAGTGAAAGCGAAACTAAGTCTGCCGTGAGGGTCCAGAGAACCAAGATGGCCACCACCATTTTCTCCGCCCTTCTATGGCCTTCCCTGGGCCTTCTAGCTCCCTGTCTGTTCCATGGGAACTTTCCCTCTGAATGGGGAAAAAGGAAGGGGGGAAGGGCTCTTTAATCCACTCCAGCCTCTCCCAGGTTGGGGAGGTTGGAAGGCCCAGGAAACAATTTCTTTTCATCCTCCCTGAATAGCTTGGGGGGTTGCTTGGGGATTTTCCCCAGACTACCACCCTGCCCTCCTTCACCTCCAGTCTAGTTTTTTTGGCCTTGTAAGGATTTACCATAATTCTGGTGAGGGTTAGAGGCTTCCAGCTTGTCTGCTCCATCGCATGCCAGGTCCTCTGAGACAGGGGAGTTTGCTGGGTCCACAGCGTTGCCCTGGTCTCCTTGCAGACGCAGTCGCTTCCCCTGATGTGCATTGGTTGGGGAGGCGACCTCTAGCCACAGGCTGGGCCCGGTGGGGGTCTGCGTACACAGCCTTGGCTGCTGGAGATCTCCCAGTGCCATCGGCTTCATTTGCGGTCTGCCACCGGCTGCGGCTCGAAATAATGAAGAGCGAGGGTCTCTCCCTTCTCCCGCTCTTCTTCTCATTCCTGGATCGCTGCGCTTTACAGAGAATCTGTGAAACACGTCCTGCTCAAGCAGCAGGACCGGTAAGACTGGGATGTTCCCAGGGGACAAGCCCCTCCCCTTCCTGGACTGATATGAGGAAACCAACCCTGTTCCAGAGGAGGAGCCTATTCCCAAGAGTAAGGACTGCCCCACTCCCGGACCACCGAGAAAGGAAGCTTCACGGTAAGTGGATACAAATCTTCCATTCACTGCTTTATTGAGTTAAACAGGTTCCAGGCATGAACAGTACTGTAAGTTCTGAGGCATTTTGGTGGGTACATGCATAGATATAACAAGTTCAAACTGTCACCCCTCCTAAGGCCCACACATACATCACATCATACAGCCAGGCTCCCGCATCTCTACCCCATTCTCGTGGGAATATACGATTCCTTTATCTACTGCCCAAGCTGGCACTGAAAGCTTCAAGGATGTCTCCATGTGAACCGTGGAGAGGCGCATCTTCAGGAAAACGTTCTGCCGTCTAAGATGGAGCATTCATACACCCTGCACTCACTCTCCTCACCTAAGGAATTCCCCTCCCCACAGTGTCTATGGCAAACTATGTGAAGCGAAGCAAGGTTTGACATTTTATTACAATGCAGCTAGGACACTTACTATTCACCAGTCTTGCATTTGGTAATAAGCAATGCAGTTGTTCCAAAGCAACTCTTACCTAGGATTGCGAAACTCTTTTTTCCTTTGGATGATATAGTTCATGTCCATGCCTTCTTTTATCTTCCTCTCATACAGTTTTTGAATTTTGTCCTACAGATAAAAGGGCCATGGGATCAATATGAAGAAGTGATAATGTTCCAGAAAGATTCACTACAAGCATATATGTACTGAAAGACATAACAGCACTCCTAACCCATGTAATAGTGAACATTCCATGTCGTGAGGAAAAATAATAATGAATTTTTTGGTACATATGGGAAGACAGAGGACCCAAAGCTATAAAGGCAACAGGTACCCAGAGAAAAAAAGCAGAACTGAGTATTATGACAAAATATAAACTGAGTAAAGAGCCACTGTGCTCTGATTATCAGGAACCACAACCTGTCTGAGCACCAGAAACAGAGTTAGCAGCTGTATCATTTGGATGGCCTATTCTGTTTTTTATACTACAATCATAGGCATGCAGGTTTCTATATCCATCACCCACAGAAAGTTTGAAATATTCTGCTTTTAAAGACAAATCATTCCTAAGATTCTCTATCTGGGTAAGATCAGAGTGAAAGCAATACTGTCCAAGATTTGCCATTCCTTAAACCCATTATTCCCAATAATGGTGTGTGTGTGGGGCAATATAAAAGTTGGGGGGGGGGGTGGATCTAGCACATTGTTTATGTATATACAAGGACCTCTCGTCATTTATTTATTTATTGGAATTATACCCTGCCCTCCCCGCTGAAGCAGGCTCAGGGCAGCTTACATAATTAAAAAAAAAAGTTTTAGAACAATTTAAAACCAATATAAAAACTAAAGTGCTATACATTCAAGTTTTCCTATGCCACGGCAAACATGTTCCAATATTGCCATATCCAATATTTTGTAACAGGAGTCAGTCAATGCAACAATGATGGTGGCAAGGTCCCAGGGAAGGCTCTGATGTTATAATCAGATACACCTGTTGTACCAGATGTTAGATGTGGTCAAATGTCTGGTGTAAGAGCTCCATCTTGCAGGCCCTGTAGAACTGTAGCAAGCTCCACAGGGCCCTGGTGTCCTCTGGGAGCTCATTCCACCAGCGTGGCGCTGCCACAGAGAAGGCTGTAGCCCTGGTGATGGCCAGTCTGGCCTCTTTAGGGCCAGGGAGAACCAGGTGGTTTTGTGTCCCAGAACACAGTGCTTTCTGGGGAACATGTGGGGAAAGGCAGTCCCTCAGGTATGCTGCTCCCTGACCATAAAGGGCTTTATAGATAAGAACCAGCACCTTGAAGCAAATTCGGTATGCTACAGGCAGCCAGTGCAACGCTTTCAGCACAGGCTGGATGTGTTCTCTCAGAGAGAGACCCAGCAACAGCCCGGCTGCCACATTTTGTACCAGTTGCAGCTTCTGAATTTGTGACAAGGGCAGCCCCATGTAGAAAGCATGACAGTACTCCAATTTCGAGGTGACCACTGCACGGATTACCACTGACAAGTCGCCACATTCGCGGAAGGAAGCCAACTGTCTGATCAGCTGCAGATGGTAAAAGGCCGACTTGGCAGTAGCTGCTACCTGGGCCTCCATCGTCAGGGAGGTGTCCACCAAGAGCACTCCCAAGCTCCTAACCTCCGGCACTGGCACCAACTGTGCCCCATCAAAGGTCAGGAGTGGGATCCCTACCCTTGGACCACTCCGACTTAGGCACAGAAACTCCATCTTAGTCAGATTCAGTTTCAGCCGGCTCAGCCACAGTTTCAGCCATCCAGCCACAGCTAGTAACACCAGGTCCAGGTCTTCCAGCCTGGAGTCTGACTGGTTGCCAACAACAGATATAGCTGGATGTCATCAGCATACTGGTGACAGCCCAGTCCATAGCTCCGACCAATCTGGGCAAGGGAGCGCATGTAGATATTAAATACTATCAGGAATAGGACCGCCCCTTGAGGCACTCCGCAGGTCAGCAGATGCCTTCCGGACAGTTCTTCCCCAAGCACCACCCTTTGTCCCCGACCCTGGAAGGAGTAGGCAAGCCATTGTAAGGCGAGCCCCTGAATTCCAGTATTGGCAAGGCGGTGGATCAGTAACTGATAGTCGAGCATGTCGAACACAGCTGACAGGTCTAACAACAGCAGTACCGCCATCCCACCTCAGTCCAGATGTCATCCATCATCCGTGAGGGTGACCAGTACTGTCTCCGTGCCATGGCCTGGATGAAAGCCGGACTGGAAGGGGTCTCATATGGAAATGTCATCCACAAAACCCTGTAACTGTTTAGCCACTGCCCTCTCAATTATCTTGCCCAGATAGGGCAAATTGGAAACCGGCCAGTAGTTGGTCAATTCTGCCGGATCCAAGGATGGCTTCTTTAGGAGAGGGCGGATCACTCAGAGAGGGCCTTGTTGACAGTTTCCCGTAGGGAACCTCGTATCCAGTATTCCCTCTAAGGTGAGTTAGTGTGGGCTAGCTCACAGTTTTTAGCCTCTGACTCACACTTTTTTGTCTTAGCTCAGGAAGGGTGGCTCCAGAGCAAACTAATTTATGCTGTAGCCAAATCGCTCACTCACAACTTTAATGCCAGTAGCTCACAAAGTAGAATTTTTGCTCACAAGACTGCACAGCTTAGAGGGAGCATTGATCGTATCCCATCACGGCTTGCTTTCATCAGCCACGATGGGCCTAGGTCAAGACTGCAGGTGGTGGGGTGTACAGTTATGAGTATTCTGTCAACTTCCTCTAGGCTGAGCTGGTCAAATCAGTCCATAACTAGACTAGAAGACATGCATGGAGCCTCGAGTTCACTCATTGTCTCAACTGTGGCAGGGAGGTCACGGCAGAGCAAAAGGGCTTCATCTGAGAAAAAGCTCACAAAAGCCTCGCAACCAATATCCAATCCCCTAACATTTGTTCTGCTCTGAGGCAGAGTTGTTAGAGACCGAATCATTCTAAATAATTGGGCTGGGTGAGAGCTTGCAGATGCAACTGTGGCTGCATAATACTCTTTGCAGCCTTGACTGCCATCTCATAGATCCTCATAAACGACCTATAAAATGTTCTTGTCACTTGGTTGTGGACACGCCACCACTGTCTCTCTAGCCATCTTAGCCTCTGCTTCATCAGCCACAACTCTGGGGTAAACCATGGAGCCAGCCTGGCATGGGGGTGCAGAGGGCACCAGGGAGCGATCTCATCGATGGCTGCGGGGAGTCGGCTGTGCCAGTTCTCCACAAGCTCATTCAACAAGCCGCCAGGGAGCATAGGATCCCGCAGAGCCACCTGAAGCCTCATGGGGTCCATTTGGCTCCACGGGAGAGCTAAAATATGCTCACTGCCCAAACCAGATTGGGGTGGGACATTCACCCAGGCCTTCAGGGCATGGCACTGCTGTAACGGTGATCCAGTCCACCGTAACTCCAGCCGCAAAGATCAAATCCAGTATGTGCCCCGCCTGGTGAGTGGTAGCCATTACATATTGGGAGAGTCCCAGTGCCACCATGGATGACACCAGGTCCGCCACCTGTCTGGAAGCCACATCGTCGGCATGGACATTGAAGTAATCCAAGACTCTCAGCCTAGGGTGCTCCAATGCCCAGCCAGACATGGCCTCCACCAGGGGTGGTAGGGCATTGGCTGGTGTGTTGGGCTGTTGGGTACACCAACCAAATGGCCAAACTCTCCCCAGACTCCCACAGCAGGCCAGTGCAACCTATGCTGGTGATCTTTGGCGGCGGGAGCGCCCTGAAGGAGTAAGCCTCCCAAATGAATAGGGCCACTCCTCCCCCTGCCCACTAGTCTGTGATTGGTGGAGGACTGAAAACCTGGGAGGAGCTAATTGGGAGAGAGCAACTGCCTCCCCGTCTCGCACCCAGATCTCAGTCATGCACACCAGGTCTGCACCCTGCTCCTGCAGGAAGTCCCGAAGGACCATGGTCTTATTATTTACAGGCCTGGCGTTACAAAACACCAATGTTGGAGAGGGGGCATTAATCCTAGCCCCACTGCCAGCAGCCTTTGGAATGATATGTAGGCTGGAAGAGGATTGAGCTAATTTATTTCTCAATCCCCTTCTTTTATAACCATGCCTAGTCCCACCGCTATACTTTCCCCTCCCCAGGAGCACTGGACTCCCTAGCCCAGTCATCTTGCTACAGTTATGGTCTTTGCAAAGAGCCGCAGACCGACTATAAGGATGACTGAAGATGCTGAATCCTGTGTGTATGGCTACTAGTAGTTAATTAACAACTCTAATAATTACTACAGGATTGCTGTGCCCTTATCTTACTTTAATTGCCCTTACATTCAAGCCTGTCTTTGGTTGTAACACAAGAATTTAGCCTATAGCTATCTAATTTGATTGCCACATAAAATCCCCTTCACTGGCCAGTAAATTTAATAAAGGCCAGTGATAACTAATTTACAACCACCTAAGTTCACCTAAGAGAGACAGAAAGAGAAAGACGGAGAGAGAGAGAGAGAAAGACAGTAAGAATGAGAGAGTAAGGTCATGCCGGCCACATGACCACGGAAACGTCTTCGGACAGCGCTGGCTCTTCGGCTTTGAAATGGAGATGAGCACTGCAACCCTAGAGTAGGATTCGACTGGCTTTCGAGCAAGGGAACCTTTACCTTTACTTAAGTTCCCAAAATCCCATAAACATACAAAAATCAATATTTGCAATTGGCAAACAATTAATTCTATACTAAATTTAGCAAAAAAATCAGTACTCTGATAGTTAAATTCATCCGTTAAACAGGACAATTCATTCATTTCACTAATATAATCAACCCTAATTAATTGGAAATTAATCAAACTCTAATTAATTGGAAATTAACTCATATTACAACAAAAAATTAGCTTATATTATTAAACATACCTAATTCATTCCTGTCCTTATATATAATTTTTTTTTCCCCAACGTTCGATGCTCGCCAAAATAGGTTGGCCGCATGAACTGCCAGTCACAAGACGCTGGCTGGGTTGGCTGGCTGCTTTGTGGAGTCCCACCCACGTCAGCCCCGGCCAGCGTCTTCGGCTCACTCTGCTCTGGTCCTTGGACAGGACGGTACCGTCTGCAGGGTAAGCCAGGGGAAAGCCTCCACAGGCCCCACGCTGCCTTTGCCTGCCCGCCCGGCAAGCCGGACGGACAGGGAAAGGCTTCCACAGGCCCCGCGCCCCCTTTCCCTGCCTGCCGGGTGAGCCGGACGGACGGAGAAAGCTTCCACAGGCCCCGCGCCACCTTTCCCTGCCTGCCCGCCAAGCCGGACGGGCAGAGAAAGGCCTCCACAGGCCCCATCCGCCTTCCCCCCTCACCCGTTAAGCCGGACAGGCAGGGAAAGGCCTACTCAGGCCCCCGTCTGTCTTTCCCAGCCCACCCAGCGAGGCGGACGGCCACGGAAAGGCTTCCCCCAGAGAAAGGCCTCCACAGGCCCCATCCGCCTTCCCCCCTCACCCGTTAAGCCGGACAGGCAGGGAAAGGCCTACTCAGGCCCCCGTCTGTCTTTCCCAGCCCACCCAGCGAGGCGGACGGCCACGGAAAGGCTTCCCACACCTCCCCCTTTATCTTCCAAGCATCTCTTTGTCTTCTCTCGCTCCTTCTTTCCCTCCCTCTTTCTTCATCCTCTTTTCTTCACCCCCTTGCTTCCTTACTCTCTCATTCTTACTGTCTTTCTCTCTCTCTCTCTCCGTCTTTCTCTTTCTGTCTCTCTCTCTGTCTTTCTTTCCTTCTAGCGCCCGTTGTCTTGCGTCTACAATGAGCTTTCTTTCTAGTTTCTTATATTACTAAACATACCAATCCAATTTAATTACATAGAATAAGAATAATATTTCTCTAGGCTAGGAGCTCTACATAGCTCAACAATCTAGTCTGTAGGTAAGGTCTTTTGCAGGCAGCAATCCAGTCATCTTTCTGGCTTGAGTACTTGCGTGGCTACAGCAACAGCAGGACCTCTGTAGCTTCCGTGTCCTCCAGATCTTCTTCCACTGTCTTGCTGGTGGTGAGCCCTTATTTTGATCCTACACATCCTAATATTGGGTCCCCCATGCACAACTGAATAGTAGGGTCAATGGAGCAGTTCAGGTTACTCAGCGGTAATTGCAGCTGCAGGTACAGAGCCCTCAGCAACCCAATGACGATTAACTGTACTGGGCAGATCCCAAGGGGGGTAGAGACCCTCACTGGGCTTCCCAGTTGCAGGCATCCATGGGCCCCAAGGGCTTTGTCAACAGACCCAAGATGGCAGCTGCCCCAAGCGAGGAAGACAAGCATTGACTGGCAGCCACTGTGCAGTGGCGAGACATCGATGAAGTCCTTATGCAGTGCCTAGGCTCGGTTGGCTCCCTCTGTGGCGACCAGACTGACTTGCAGGCACTGGAAATCAAGGTGGAAGTCGCGCCGGATGGGACTGTAGGACACACTGCACCGTTGTTCTTTTGAGCTGCACATCAGTCCAAGTTAGTCTGTAGAAGTTTACAAATACTCTACTGTAGTCCAGGTGGTTAGTATTGCTTTTTAAGTCTGCTAGTGGTCTTCGACGCAAGGAGCTCTAGCAAAGGGGCTCCTCACGTGCTGCCATGTTGGATTGCTAGAAATGGTCACGGAGTGCAAATTATGCAGTCCCCCCTCTTGCACCAACCCATAATGCCATCCCCAGAATCCTATTCTTAGGAGAGAGAAGCCCAAGAACAGGATTCCAGGGGGGCACTTTGAGCTGCTGCAGGAGCAGAAAACCACATAAGTCTCAATCCTCAGGGGGAAGTCGTGTCCTCAGAAATGCTGCACTGGATCCAACTTAGTATCTTCCAAATGGTAGTAAATAAATGCTGTTAAGCAGGGGTCATTTCGTATAAAAAGAGGTGCAGGAGCTCATTAGCATAACTTATTTGCATATGCCCCACCCCGACATCACCGGAAGTGTGTCAGAAGGCAACACCCACCGCTCAAGCTCCACTGGACTGTTTTGGATTGCTAGTTATTGGGGGGGGGGAGTGCAGATCTGCAAAGGAGGGAGAACTTGTACCTGAATAAAACTTGGTCTTAAAGGTGCCAGTGGACTGTTTCGGACTGGGGGCCAGGGGGAACTCTGCAACATATCTGACCGCTTCTTGCTCTGACTGAGGGCTGCTGGGAGCAGGGGGTGGGGCTTGTTGCATGTGCCCGCCCCCTGGGCTCTTTACTGCTGGAGCTCCGCTCCTGTGCGCTCCTGCAGGAAATGACCCCTGATTGTAGGTATTGTATCCAGGCAGGCGGCACTCATAGGCTAGCCTTGGCACCACTTAAAAGCTAGCACAAGGTAGTCAAGAAGTACAAGAACAGAAACAGTAGTTGTTTGGAAAAGAGGCCAGGGAGGAGGATCCTGGTCCTATACCAAGGGGACCAACGGTTTCCCCCGTAGGTGTTCTAACCCATTCAGCTCATACAATCCAGCAACTTGGGGCATGATCTCATTCAGCTAGGATTCCAAGCTTCTACCCCCTCTGTGGATCAAGCCATTTTGCAGCACACTGAGGGTTGCTCAAAGCTGGAAGAAGGGAAATTGTCAGGCAACGCCTCTATGGAGGGTGCCGAAAGAGCATGGCTTTTACTTTCAGAGTGTTTTTTCCAAGATTCTGGCCAAAATTGACTGAAGACTGCAGAGAAGGAACTAGTAGAACTGTTTTCCAGGCAAAGCCACTAAGTATCTCTTTCCCAGAATTACTCTAAAGTGTGGTTAAGGCAGAATGGAAAACTCCAGCACAGGGCAAGATGGCATGTAATATTTATTTATTCATTTATATATTCGATTTCTACCCCGCTCCAACCCTGAAGGGTCTCTGAGCGGCTTACAAGTTCCAAATTTATCCCTAGCTAAGGCCACATGTCTACAGGGGTTGGGGCTGCCTACCGGCACCCAGGTGGCAGGGCTCGCTGTTTTTCTT
>NW_015168055.1:1284644-1291386 GCF_001447785.1 Gekko japonicus
GGGGGAGGAACAGCAAACTGTTTAGAATGTTGGAGGCAAGACTCAAGCAATGCAGCCAGTGGATAGGGACAGATTCTGAGTGACACACCAGGGCGCCAACCAATTACGGAGCATGTGGAATGTTCTAGAGAAGTGCCACCACCATTCGGCTTTTATATATAATGGAGATATGTGAAAGCGCCCTTAGTACTGATGTGATACATGTCCAAATTTGCATCTCAGAATCATTGGCTGTCATAATGAGTTTGGCTGGCCTGATGCACTCATATCTGCAAAGTAGTTTTAATGAGAAATTACAGTCCCAAAGTTTCAAAGACCTGTACAAAGTCATTTCGAGTTCTCAAACAGACTACAGGTAATATGCTGCTCATTCATTTAAAATACACCACAACTATGAAATTACAACTAAATAGTTTAGAATATTAAAGTTTTGTTCTGAAATGTTGAGTGATAGTGCTGGACAAAATTTACACGTAATTGGAGGGAAAAGGCAACTCTTTGAGGGACAGTATTCCAAAATGCCACTCTACTACTTCCCTTGGCATCAGGTTCCATTTTCAGTCTTGGTCTGAAAAGTTCATGCAATATGCTGCTTGTGAATATATGCTTTATTCCAGCCTTCAAAAACAGGCTGCTGTTTAAAAAGTGGACTGGGTGGGGAAAATCATTATAAAAAATCTTTCTCATTACATTTTGCCAGTTCTAATAGCAATGTAGTCTTAAACCTTATAGTTTCTGGGCAGCAGTCTTTACCTTATGAACATCAAATTCTTTTCCTGGCAGAAAGACTTGTTCACTCTAACATGCCTACGAGCAGTTAGGCCACGAGAGATCATACTTACCACCTGGCAAGCATGTTCAGTGCTCAAAATGTTTCACATATACTGCCACGATAACCTTTACAAATGTTCTGAAAGGGAGGCCAGTATTACCCTCATAAGTTGAGGACTTACAGGGGTGCCTCATTTTCCTCTCCTCCACCAGCCCTCATAGCCTCTCCTATTTTCCTGCTTCCTTCTCTCCTTCCCACCCATCAGCCAACATACCTTTATCTCCCCCCCCCCCTTCAGCTTTCCCTGCTTCCATCCCCAATGGCCTCTCCCTGGAAAAGCTCTGGCCAAGTTGTGTGGTGCCAGTCCCTGGGCGGATTCCAACTGCACAGTGGGGAACCTGCAATGACTTGCGGGGGAACCTGCAATGACTTGCGGGGGGACCTCACTTTCCCCTATTTTCTCCTCCCCATTTTTTCTTTCCTTCCTCCTGGCAGCCCCCATAACCTCAACTTTCTCTGTTTCCTTTTCACCCACCCTGCCCCTCATCTGCCCCACAACTTCACCTATATTTATTATTATTTACTTCATTTATACCCCACCTTTCTCCACAATGGGAACCCAAAGACTCTTACATCATTCTCCTCTCCTCCATTTTATCCTCACAACAGCCCTGTTAGTTAAGTTAAGCTGAGGGTGTTTAACTGGTCCAAAGTCACCCAGTGAACTTCCACAGCAGAGTGGTGATTTGAACAGGGGTCTGCCAGTTCCCAGTCTGAAACTCTAACAAATACACCACAGTGGCTTTTCTGGGGTGGTTGCTGTTGAAAAGTAGGAAGCAGCTAGGTCTCAGTGAGTCATGTAAGTCATGTGGTATCAAGCTGCCTGGTGACTGCTGCCAAGCCCAGAGTAGCCCCCATATCCTGCCACCTCTCCAGGACACAGGTAAGTCTGTTGATGCTGTGTGGGGATTTAACCCTCCTTCTGAAAATCTGGGGGGGGGTGTCCCCCAAGCTTGCAGAATTATTTGATTTACATCAGTATTGCCCTGATCAGTGCATTTAAACATCTGTAGAGCAGGCCACATAACTATTAGAATATAAGGTATTACACACAGGAGATTGAACCGTATTGAGTGGCCAAGGTCACCTACTGAGATGAGAGAAGAACAAGTGACCTCCCAGACTGTAGCTTATTCTCTTAACCATTGCAGTACACCAGCTGCCACCATCCACTTCCAGTTAATATGAAGCAAATGCTTTAGATTCACACAGTCCTGATGCTTAGGCTTGTTAGCAGGAAAGGTCAAAATGAGGCCTTCTTTCCTCAGCTATGTTTTTATATCTAATGATCTTTTTTATTTTTTTCTCTATTCCTTTTGGTAACTAAATAGATAAGCAATCTTTATGATAAAGGCATTTGTTGTGAACAGAAGACATAGGTACATAGGGACTTTGATCATCTTCCAACTTTTTACTGATGATACATGACCATAGGAAAGCAAACACCTTAATTTCAGCTTACATTTCTTCTACCCCCCCCCCCCCCTTTAGATTTGTCAGTAATTTGGGCATCTCCCTTCCCTCCCACAAAAGGCTGTTCCATCAGGATGCTGTCCGGAATTAAATCCTCTAGCCGTCACAAGTAACAAAGAGACGTCCTTTGGCATTTCCAGAGAATGCGTTTCTATGAAGAACAGAACTCTTGCCAACATACCCCAAGAAACACACAGTCTGGCTACAAGTCCCTTGACAACAAAACACAGTCTTGTTATAGGTTACAAAGCCAGTGACATGAGGGTGAACTGCATCCAATTAAGAATTTCAAAAGTGCAGAAAAAAGGGACAAAAGTGTTCAGTTTTAACAGAGGCACACAAGTAACATGTTTGAGGAATGGACTTTACCACTGGGTAACTTCTGTAATCATCCTTAATTTACTTTGGTCATTTGATTCTGAATTATATTCCACCCTTATGGGTAATTTCTAAACACTTTATAGATTAAAGGAGGCTCACTGAGGGCAAAGAAGTGGATTCTTCAGTATTGAATGTCTCATTGCTCTTTGACTATTTATTAGTGGGCAGACCTGGAAATCAACTGCCTATCCTTGAAAACAGCACAGAAATAGCATGTTGGGAAGGATGTTCTTTACAATTAGTCTGCAAATATTTAAATATTATTCAGGTGCTATCTGATTGGGCGGGGGGGGAGGGGAATCCTTGGAAACAACAGAAGTGCCTTGTCATTGGGGGAATTGATCAACATGTTTTCCTGTATTGCCATCTCACTTTGAGGGTTAGATTTTTCACTTTGTTTAGTTGGAATTATCTGTAACAGTAATTTAAGTGATGACCAACAGCACCAACCTAAGCAGAGTTACACTTTAAGTCCATTGAAGTCAATGGGCTTAGAAGGATATAATGCTGCTTTGGATGGCACTGCAATTCATTTACAGCTAAGTCTAAAACAGGACAGTTGGCTGCCTAAGCTTTCGAGTACTAATAACAATGTTAACTGTGTGAAATAGAATTATATGGATCTATTACATTAGCTCTTGGCACCATCTTTCCAAAATAAGCAAATGCTACAAATGTCTATCAGAATGTGTTTTTGCAGACATTTCATAAATTCTGCAGCAAATATTTATGCAAAGATCAAAATTTTGTGTAAGTCGGGGAATAACACTGGTTGCAACTTGCAACTTTTACTAGATTTGTGTGAACTAGCTTCCAGCCTGAACAGCACTAGAGAAGGAATGCAGGAAGTTGACTATAGAATGATTCACCATTACAGGCACACCCAACTACTGCCTTGTGAAGTAAATAATTATTCATACCTTACAGCTATGGTTTGACTAAGATTTGATTAAAGCTATAATTTGATTTGATTATGGCTGCAATCAGCACCATCCCAAAGAAAAAGAAATGCAAGAAAGCAAAGTGGCTTTCGGGTGAGGTTTTACAAACAGCAGAGGAAAGAAGGAAAGTGAAAGGCAAAGGTGAAAAGGAAAGATTTACCCAACTGAATGCAGATTTCCAGAGAACAACAAGGAGAGATAAAGAGGCCTTCCTGAATGAACAAAGCATAGTAATAGAAGAAAACAATAGAATGGGAAGGACTAGAGATCTCTTCAAGAAAATTGGAGAAATCAAGGGAATGTTTTGTGCAAAACTGGCCATGATAAAGGACAAAAACGGTAGGGACCTAACAGAAGCAGAAGAGATTAGGAAGAGGTGGCAAGAATACACAGAAGAACTATACAAGAAGGATCTCAATGTCCTTGACAACCACGACGGTGTGACTGCTGACCTCGAGCCAGACATCCTGGAGTGCGAAGTCAAATGACAAACTGAGCTATTCAATGTCCTAAAAGATGATGCTGTTAAAAATGCTGCACTCCATATGCCAGCAAATTTGGAAAACGGAACAGTGGCCACAGGACTGCAGAAGGTCAGTTTACATTCCAATCCCAAAGAAGGACATTGCCAAGGACTGTGCAAGCTATCCTACAATTGCACCCATTTCACACACTAGCTAGGTCATGCTCAAGATCCTACAAGCTAGACTTCAGCAGTACGTGGATAGAGAAATGCCAGAAGTATAAGCTGGGTTTCGAAGATGTAGGAGATCTAGAGATCAAATTGCCAACATTCGCTGGATTATGGAGAAAGCAAGGGAGTACCAGAAAAACATCTATTTCTGCTTCATTGACAACGCTAAAGCCTTTGATTGTGTGGACCATAACAAACTGTGGCAAGTCCTTAAAGAGATGGGAGTACCAGACCATCTCACATGTCTCCTGAGAAACAAGAAGCAACAGTTATTTATTTATTTATTAAATTAGATTTACTAAGCCACCCTTCCCTAGAAACGGGCTCAGGGTGGCTTACAACAAAATAATATACAAATCTAGATTTAAAACGAAGTTAAAATACTCTAGCAATTGCCAGTAAATAAAAACACCTTACATACAGTATATCAGATGGCAGAAAAAATTCCAGCTCCCCAGTTAGAACCGGACATGGAACAACTGATTGGTTTAGAATAGGAAAAGGAGTAGGGCAAGGATGTATATTGTCACCCTGCTTATATAATTTATATGCAGAGTACATAATGTGAAATGCTGAATCACAAACTGGAATTGATTGCCGGAAAAAACATCAGCAACCTCAGATACGCAGACGATACCACTCTAATGGTAGAAAGTGAAGAGGACCTAAAGAGCCTCTTGCTCAGAATGAAAGAATAGAGTGCAAAAGTTGGCTTGAAACTCAACATCAAAAAAACTAAGATCATGGCATCTGGCCCCATCACTCCTTGGGAAATAGAAGGGGAAGTCATGGAAGCAAGTGAAAGAATTCACGTTCCTGAGATCCAAGTTCACTGCCGATGGTGACTGCAGCCATGAAATTAAAAGACGCCTGTTCTTTGGAGGAAAGCTATGGCAAACCTAGACAGCATAATAAAAAGTAGAGACATCACTCTGCCAACAAAAGTCCACATGGTCAAAGCAAATGGCATTCCCAGTAGTAATATATGGCTGCAAGAGCTGGACCACAAGAAAGGTTGAGCGCTGAAGAATAGACGCTTTTGAATTATGGTGCTGGAGAAGACTCTTGAGAGTCCCCTGGACTGCAAGGAGATCAAATCAGTCAATCCTAAAGGAAATCAAACCTGACTGTTCCCTGGAAGGACAGATGCTGAAGCTCAAATACTTTGGCCACCAACTGAGAAGGGAGCACTCACTGGAGAAGACCCTGATGCTGGGAAAGATTGAAGGTCAAAGAAGAAGGGGACGGAAAAGAATGAGAAGCTTAGACAGTGTTATTGAGGCAACAAACATGAAATGGAGCAAACTCTGGAGAACAGTGGAAGACAGGTAGGCCTGGCATATGGTCCATGGGGTCGGGTGGAGTCAGACTCGACTGTGCGATTGAACAACAACAACACAGAGACTACAAAGAATACCTGGGGCTAAACAGTAATGAGGAATGCATCACTAGCATATTCCAAGATCAGCAGTATAAGAAATATACTTTGCCACATTTTGATCTTTTTGTCAACACAATGCACATACCTCTTCCTCTATTAACAGAATATTTTGTATAACATTGCCTGACAACTTGCAAAGCTGTCTGTGATACAATACCATCTTTCAGTTCTGTCATCCAAACCAAAACTATCAGTCATATTTTTACCACTTGTCAATAGTTCCCTGCTTTCCTGTTCAATTCAATTAGACTGCTCTAATGTTGAATATTTCATATCGCAACTACATTAAAAATAATATAATGCCAAAGAGAAGCCATGTAATCAGAGATGGTTTATATAAAATTTGGGAGATTATATGAAGAAGAATGAGTCCTCCAATATTTCCTTTAATGTCACCTATAGGTGCATATCATTTTATTTGTTAATTTATTTAATTAGATTTTAAGGCCGCCCTTCCTTGCAAGCAAGGCTCAGGGCCGCTTACAACAAAAAAGGACATACAACGAGTAATTAAAATTTAACACATGGAAACACATGGAAACATGATAAACCCACAAGGAGAAATGAAGTCTTGGCAAACTATAAAAGAGGAAAGGAAAAAAGTATGACTTATTATATTTTCAATTAATCTCAAGACTTTAAAAAGACTTCTACACAGAAAGAGGTGCAATAAGGGAATTGACTGAATATGAAAAGGTGATTACGCAACAAAAAGATCAAATATTAGGAAGAATCTATAAGCTATTACTTCAATACGATAACAGAGACAGAACAAGTAAAGAGATGTATGATAAGATGGATGCAAAACTTTGAGGAAGAGATAACTTTTCAGCACTGGAAAACTCTATGGACAAAAGATGTAGAATTCACAGCTAGCCAAGCACTAAGAGAAAACTGGTACAAGATGTTTTAGCCTCCTTTCCCTAGATTGGCTGAGGGCTCCTCCCCCTCCTCCTTTGGGGAGGAAGAGAGAGATAGGG
>NW_015168055.1:1291477-1300630 GCF_001447785.1 Gekko japonicus
GGAAGAGAGGGAGCGAAAGAGACAGAGCGAGCACGCCAGAGACAGACAGACAGAGACAGACAGAGAGATGGAGTCCAATGGCACTTGGTGAGATCCCCCTTTCCAGTTCTAACTGGAGGAGGAAGAAACCTAACAGCACAGCTTGCATTCTTTATTAGTGGAAGGGAGCAAGAGTCCAGTCGCACCTTAACGACTAACAAAATGTGTGGCAAGGCATGAGCTTTCATGAGTCACTGCTCACTTCTTCAGGATCAGCTAGAATGTGAGTCCATCTGTCTTTATATCTTAGAGAGTGAAGTGATTTCAGACGCCAAATGACAATAGCAGGGAATGGTAATGAGAGAAGAAACCTAAGACTCAATTCAGTCCAGAAGGATGCATTGTCTTGAGCTTCATTATCGGTTGTAATTCAGTAGTCTCTCTTTCTAATCTCCCTTTGAAATTCCTGCTACTCTTAGGTCAGCAACTGAATGTCCTGGAAGGTTAAAATGTTCCCCCACTGGTTTCTGACTGTTGTTCCTAATAGCAGTAGAAAGAGTAAGAGTCCAGTAGCAGCTTAAAGACTAACAAGATTTGCAGTCGGGTATGAGTTTTCGTGAGTCACTGCTCACTTCTTCAGATTTATTTCCATTTATTATTTGCATCCTCTTGGACTGAATCCTCCTGGATCAAACTGAGAATCCTTCTTGTTTCCTGTCTCATTACCAATGCTGGTATCTCCACACCTACCACCCCTCTGCATATCACACCTAATCCAATTAAGCCTGCTATTGAATTGTAATGATGAAAAACTGATATTGATGATGATATGAAGTAATTTGGAGCAGGGGTGGAAGCATTGTGGGAAGCCATTGGAGGGAGGGGAGGAACTGGGAATGGGGTAGACAATTGATAGAATGAAATGTTTTATATGTTGTATTCCTGAGAAAATAAAATTTGTTTACCAAAAAAAAAAAAAAAAAGCCTGCTATTGCCAATTAGCATCTGAAACCATCTTTATAAAGTTTATATCTCCAGTACCTCATGTTACATTTTATGGCACACATAGCCTGGCGGCAAAAAAGTGACATTTATGTCAGATCCAGCTCTTGTAACAAATGAGTTTGACACCTCTGTTCTAGACATACTTTTGCCTCCTCTGACATGGGTCCCACGTTTTCACATCCTTTCACAAATTGATGCAAAAATCTTCATGTGGACATACAGGGTTGATGCCTTCTTGCATTGGGATGTGCATCTCTTGTGGTGGAATGATACCTGTGTACAAATGTGGACTACCTTCTTCTGCATGGCATTATTTTCAATGAGAAAATATGCTACTGATGTCCATCAAAGGAAGCTTCAGCCCATTTGCCTAAGCAAAGGGGAGAAGTTCCCTCTCTCCTCTCAAACAGCAACTGGTTGGCAGATCAAAGATTACTAGAAGGCAAAAAAATGTGGGAATGGATTGAAGACAGATGTTTCTATGAACATTTTCATGTGTACCTTCCCCATAGCTACCTTTGCAGTGAAAAAAATCAGACCTCTTAAAATTTGACATAGTACTAATTGCTATATGTACAGCTGCCAAGAAGAGGAATAAATTTCTATGTAGACAAGAATACACATGCTATAATTTCATTTATACTCACCAACTAGCTCCTGAGGATCTTTCTTCTCCACTTCTGAAAAATCCTAAGAAGAGAGAAAACAAATATTGGCATAAAATAGACTTAAGGCATATACTACATAATCATTTTAAATACCTACATCACTCTTGCAGCAACTTTATAACACATGCCATAAAGATGCAACTGAAGGAATGATTTTCAGAACAGCATTATGTTTCTACTGAATTACAGACTGCTATACCTCTGAAATGCACCTAGCTGTATTATTCATGTAGAACATGTAGAAATTGCCCTCAATACCTATGGTCTCAGAACAAGATACTCTCTGCCCTCATCCTCTTAAAAATAGTTTATTCAAAAGTTAAACAAATTGCGAAGAGGTAGCTGCCATATAAGATGCTACTGATCTCCACCACTGTTCAAAGCACAACTGATCTTCTTTTCCATCCTGAGCAATTAATGTATTAGTCAACTGAAGAGTATAAAACAAAAGTCACTGGGATGCTTCAAACAATCATTGTTAAAGAGCTACATCTATAGTTTTGTTGGCCAAACCTATACATACATCAGAGGTACATAAGATAGGAGCTATTCAAGACAAACAGATCTGAAAAGTGGTGTGGCTGAGGACCAATCAACTTAGTTCCTCTAACACGAAGTCATAGTGACACCCACTAACTTTGCAGTTTCAGTACTGAAGTGTGTCCTTCCACATTTTCAGAGAGGGTATCATGAAAGGAAAGGATTAACACAGGACACTGCTGAGAGACTATCCCAGGGCACAGTGTGAGAAGCCAAACGTCATAAAAGGGAGGGGGGGGGAAGGGAAAGCAAGGCAAACCAAGAGAAGGGGCAAGCAAAAAGCACCCAAACTGCTTATAAAACTAATGCCAAACAAACGGCCAAATGTTAGGAGCAGCAGTAGCAGCGGCATCCTGTCTCCATCTTCTTTTCTTCTAGTAAGCCTTTGGTGATTTGCCAATATTCTACTGGAATACCCCTAGCTCACTCCTACACTGAAGCTATTCATTCAAACTGAAATGGGCAAAATGCGGCCTATTTGTCACCTAGCAATGTAACTGTGCTGCCGTGCTTCTTTCTTTTTCTTTTTTTGCCAAGTAGCCAAAGCAGGGGCTTTTAAGGGGGCCAAGGTTCAATAAACTAGTTTAGGATTCTGCTCTGCCAAATCCAGGATGGTAACAACACGTTTCAAGAGCCTCAATCTCTGAAGGATTAGTATCTGATATTTTGGTAGTACTAGCAACAGCATGGGGGCTTTTGCAGCTTTTTGCTAAGGACTACTGGGGCTTCAAGAATGCTTGTGCCACAAAAACACAAGACTAATTTTTTTAAAAAAGAAAGAAGTTACGTTACAGAGAAAATGACACCCCCATTTCCCACTAGCCAGTTGGCAAAAAACCCCTACACCCCTTTATGTAAAACTGAAGCAAACTGTGTTGCTAATTCTTTCTATTGCCATATAAATCCTGGGATAGTTGCCTAATGTTTAAGCTCTAAAGGTTCAGAGGATTTAATGTTCTGCATTAAAAAAAAAACACCTGAAATAATATTTGACATTCAAAAAAATCAAGTTCCAGAACAGCAGTGATTATAATGATATGGGTGCTGCATTCTTGCAAAAGATACCAGGAGCTGGATTTTTACAATGTAATTATTTTCATAGATAACAGAACATGCAATATGCTTAACAGGAATAAAGCAGGACAGCTATATATATCAGACTAGAAGCAACAGTTAAATTTGATGAGCAAGTCAGTCAGCTAAAAAGAACGTTAGGAAGGTTTATGTGTATTGGGAATTAGGTTTCCTTTGCTCAAAAGCTAGTTGAATCTGACTCTAGGAGGCGGTACTCATCTCTGTTTCCAAGCTGAAGAGCCAGCATTGTCTGAAGACATTTCTGTGGTCATGTGGCCAGCATGACTAAATGCCAAGGCACACGGAATGCTGTTACCTTCCCACCGAAGCAGTACCTATTTATCTACTTGCAATTTCTTGCTTTCAAACTGCTAGGTTGACAGGAGCTGGGGCCAGAGACCGGAACTCACTCCATCATGCGGCCCACTCGGGTCTTGAACTGCTGAACTACAGACCTTCTGGTCTGCAGCTCAGCGTCTTATCCTCTGAGCCACCACAGCCCTTGTACTGGGAATACAAGAGGCTGGTGAAATAACTCACTTGCATATTACAGCAGCTGACTGAAAGCCCTTACCAATGGAATCTAACAATGTTCTACAAAGGGATTTCACTCACTGAGGTGCAGGAGACCCCTTCCTGCTTCATGATTCCCTATCAATTTCCAGCACCTTCCTACCAAAAAAGTAGTCTTCCATGAACTTTAACCAATAAGCTGGGTATATGTATGACTACTATCACTAAAGGCAGATATTCCAAATCACAAATCAGAGGCTATCCAGGCAGGAAGCAAAATGGAGGCACAATGGGTGACCTTGGGCCAGTCACTCACTTTGTCTAGCCTATCTCACAGGACTGTTGTGATGACAAAACAAAGAAAATTATGTAAGACACTTTGGGCCCCCAACAGGGAGAAGGGTGGGATATAAGGTGAGAGCGGTGGTGCAGGCAGTTAAAGCCTGCAAAAAGTAATCTATCACCGAACAGCCTTAAAAGCTGTTCGAGCCCCACCGCGGCCGGGGTGAGCTCCCGGCCCATGTCCCAGCTCCCGCCCACCCAACGGTTCGAAAGCCCTTAAGGCAAATAGATAAATGGGTACCCACTCCTAGAGTGGGGGGGCACCCTACCCTTCCTCCAATAAAAAAATTGGAGAGCAGCAGTGGCGGCTGAGTGGCTGGACGGTGGTGCGAACGGCGATCTGGCAGGAAAAGAACATGGCGGCGGGCCGGCAGGAGACAGCGGGCGACTTGGATGGCGATTGGCCTGGGGCGACATGGCAGCGTGGTGACGCAACGCGGTTGGAGCCTGCGGGACAGAGACCAACGGTTACGGCATCGCACGCCTTAAAAGACCACCCCAAAAGAGCCATAGGAAGAGAGAGAGACCTCCGCCGAAGACGCCGTTGCCTAGACACAGCAAAAAGAATCCGCCACGAAAGAACAACAGAAGACCAATGCTGCATAGGTGCCTAGTAAGGCACTCCCCCTCCCCCTTGCATTGTGGCTCTAGCTAGGCAATTAAATGTCTATGTAAACCACTCCGAGCCTGTCTAATATGTAATGTAATGTAATGTAATGTAATGTAATGTAATGTAATGTAATGTAATGTAAAGCAAATAAATAAAATGACTTGTGACTACTTTGCATAAATACTTTTAATAGCTTGGACCAAATAGCAAGTCTCTATTCCATTCAGATGTTTGCACAGCTATAGTACTAATTCCAGAACATGGAATTTCATGCATATTTACTCTGAAATAATTTCCGAAGAGTTAATGAAGGCTTACTGCCAAATGACAGAACTGCAAACTAAGACTCTTACTGCTATTGTAATTATTTTTTTAAGATAGGAGAAACGGCAGTAACATGAGAGAGTTCTTATAGGGAAAAATGGCACCAGTAACCATTAGAGGCCAACTGTCCAACATTGCTTTGTAAATAATTTACAGCACTGAAACTAAGAGAGAACCCATGTCTCTACACTGTGGCAGAATAGCATACTCCCATGTTCAGGGTTTTGGAGGGTCACAATATCTAGTATGCCAACTTTGCTTCTTTTAAGCGCCTACAAGCTTTTCAGATGTACTATATTTTAGGGAGGTACAGAAGAAGAATACTCACTTCAATTGTTAGAAAGGTCTCACTCATCTCTCTTTCGTGATGCTTATTGTACATTATGTACATTAGAGAAAAGGCACAATATTTTCCCTGCAATTCTAGTTTTTACCCTCTTTTCCAAATCTACAGAGAAAAATCAGCCAGTGTAGTCTTCAGCACTTCAGGGCACATCAGAGCTAACTCATCACACAATGAAGTCAACAGGCCCTCCTAAGTAATCAGCCATCAAATACTCTCCTTGCTCAGAAGACATAAATTCTGCTTACTGCAGGAAAAGGTATGCCCAATACTTCATGACTGAACTAGCCCACGGCATGACAAAGCCTTTCATTACTACACAAAGTCATTTAAGAACTCTTAAGTATATAGCTTCGGAAGTCAGAGGCCACGTAACTCCTATGTGCCATTTTATAAGTTCAAAACCTTTATATACAGTAACTGCCTGATTGTGTATGTGATAGAAGTCTCTCTTTCAAAAAGTGATACAATTCTTTCTTTCAAAAGTGACAGTTGACAGATCAAGGATGTGGCTTAACTATAGGTAACAGCAAAGATGAGGACACCAGACACAGTTGGCACAATTCCCCTCTCACAGCTTTCCCAAAGCTTCCTGGATACAGACTGGTGAAACCATACAAAGCTTTGCTTTGTTCAAAGAACCACTTGCTTGTGGACTTCAGAGCAGAGACTGATTGAAATGACACGAAATAAGAGAGTGAACAGAATCTCTAACTGCACAATTTTTAATCACCACCCCAAGCCTCCTGGAGAAAATTTAGCTTGCTAAGATTGTTCTAAGAAGCTTTTCAAAGAAAGACTACAATCCTAGTGTGCCAAAAGTAGATATAACTTGCATAGTAGACCTTCACACCCATGTAGAAACATGCACATACACTGTCAAGTAATCAAGGGTCATCTACATGTTTAGTTACCATCTCAGTTATTCACTGATCTCACCCACTGTCAGCAGTGCCAGAGGATAACAAGGTAATCTTTTGTTATCATAAGTTGTGGGATGTTGTGGATGTCTGATCTGGAATGGGGGAGGAAAGGAGTCAAGTCAAAGTGTCTGTCTGCTGAACAGTTGTAACCTGTTGGCCACATTAAAGTCAGTCTGCAGAAAAAAACCTGCATTATTTAGCTGCTGGCCACCTTGCATCACCAGGAAAATATGAATTCCCAACAAGAACAGTTGACCTTCTGCACTTCTGTAAGTGAGCTCAACAGCAGCACTTTCGTCCTACCTGATACTGTACTGATGAGCAAAGACAGCAAGGCTGATGCAGTCAATAAAGATGCTAGCAGTGTCAACACCTCACAGAACAGTTCAGTACAAACTCTGTATGAAACACAAGTCCCTGATCCTACAGTAGCTCATTAGCAGCCACAGAACACTGAAAACCTCAGGCCAAACTATTCAAATTTCATGGCCCAGTTGCATTCATCCTGACAACTACCTTGTGAAGCAGGATTGGTTGAGCTAAGAAGTGACTGGCTGAACATTGCACGGTGTGCTTCATGGCTGACCAATGATTTGAACCCAGATCTTCTGCGTCCAACACTTTTTAAAAAATACTTTTTATTGCTTTTCTTCCTACAAAACTAAAACTACAAAGAGAGTAACAAGAAAACATGGTTGCACTTACCTGTAACTGATGTTCATCGAGTGTCTTCTGTGCTGGCACACATGGGACTGCCGGAAGGCAGGCCTGCCGCGGAAGAACATTCCAAGAGCTTTCTCAATCCTGTAAGAATTGAGTCCCCCCTCCCCTCGGAGAGAATTGTGAAATGAGCCATTTCCCGCCCATTTGGTCACGTGACGAGGGGAGGGGGAGGCACCTCTCTCTCTCAGTCCTAACCTGCCGCCGTGGAAAATACAAGTCGTCCACAGCGGGGAAGGAGGGAGGGATGTGTGCCAGCACAGAAGACACTCGATGAACATCAGTTACAGGTAAGTGCAACCATGTTTTCATCTTCGTGTCTTCTGTGCAGTCCCACATGGGAGTCTAGCAAGCTACACAAGACTCGGAGGCGGGTGTGGGCGAACAGTCTATTTAAGTAACGATTGTAACACTGCTGCACCCACAGATGCGTCAGCTTTAGAATCAACATCGATTGAATAGTGTTGAATGAAAGTCTAAGACGAAGACCAAGTAGCTGCTTTACATATGTGAGAAATATTGATAGACGCCGCGAAGGCAGTCGAGGTAGTTTGTGCCCTCGTAGAGTGGGCTCGGACTGGAAAGGGACAGGGGAGACCTGCAGAGGCATAACTGCTATGAATGGCTGAAACAATCCATCTGGAGATGGATTGCCTCGAGGCCGTCTGTCCCTTTTTGGGACCAGTGCAACAAACAAACAAACAAACTGTGGACCTGAACACCGACGTGCGTATCAAGTAAAACAATAACGCTCGTCTGAGATCCAAAGTATGTAACTCCTTATCTACTTCGGAAACTGGACTGGGGAAGAAGTAGGGAGGACTATGTCCTGTGAAGTATGGAACGCAGTAGGCACCTTTGGCCGGAATCTGTGCTTGGCCGTAGCATCACCTTATCAGGGTGAAATTCTAAACATGGGGAATCCATTCGAAGGGCTTGTAATTCCCCAACTCTACGAGCCTAAATAATGGCGACCAAAAAAATGACCTTGTGTGTCAAATGAACTAATGAACTCTTATCCAGTGGCTCAAACGGAGCCGCCATCATCTGTGTTAACACCAATTTGAGATCCCATTGAGGGAAGGGAGGCCGTACTACAGGGAATTTGATGTACAATCGCCTTAGAAACCGTTTCGATAAGGCATTGGAAAATATCGGCTTGGATTCAATTCCCAAGTGGAAAGCCGATATGGCCGCAAAGTGAACCTTAATGGACGAAGGGGAAAGACCTTGGTCAATTAGTGTCAGGAGGTACTCAAAGATCTCCATCAAAGGACAAGTGTCCGGGCGAATCTTACGGTCTTGCGCCCAAATAGTAAATCGACACCATTTGGCCTTATAGGACTTTCCGGTGGAGGGTTTACGGGAAGCCAGTAGTATTTCCGTTACCTGATCAGAACAAGTATCTACGTGGAAATGAATGCGTGTAGATTTAGGGTGTGGGGGGCAGGGTGGCGAGTATGACCGATCCGTAGCAAGTCTGGAACTTGCAGTAATGGGCACCTTTCGTTCCCTGTTAGCGTTAGCAGCAGCGGGAACCAAGGCCGACGGGGCCATAGCGGAGCTATCAGTATGCACGCTGATCTGTCGTGTGCTAGTTTTGTCGACACTCTCGGTAAGAGGGGAAGAGGCGGAAAAGTATAAAAAGTCCATCTGAGGAGGAATGTATCCCCCAGACAGTTGTCCCCCTTTTGTGACCTGGCACAGAACAACAGGCACCTTGCGTCTGCCGTCAAGGCAAAGAGGTCTACCTCCGGCCAACCCCACCTCTGGAATATGGGGATCAGGTACGTGAACGGAATGGACCACTCGTGGACCATGAGAGCTGTTCTGCTGAGTATGTCTGCTAGGCTGTTTTGAGAGCCCGGAATGTGAACCACTGAGAGGTGGAATCCCTGTTCGAATCGCTAATTCCCAAATGAGCGAAGCTTCCTTGCATAGGGAAAGGGAACCTGTACCACCCTGCTTGTTGACGTAAAACATCGCGACTGTATTGTCCATAATTATTTGAATAGACTTCCCAAGGCCGGAATCTGCAAGAGAGAGAAGGGCGTATCTTACCGCTCTAAACTCAAGTCTGTTGATATGAAATTTAGACTCCGTGGGGGACCA
>NW_015168055.1:1303810-1312112 GCF_001447785.1 Gekko japonicus
ACGTCGGTAGTGAGATTCGACGGGGAGGGAGTACTAGTGCCCCGAGACAAGGTCTGCTCCCAAAGGGCTGCTTTCAACTTTAATGCTCTCTCCTGCTTGGTTCTCGGGCTTACCATACCGCAGATTTCGCAGGAGGTTGTGTTGTGGCCCTCTCCCAGACACAGGAGGCATTTTAGATGGTCATCTGTAGTAGCCATCTTCGACCCACAAGCCTGGCATTTCTTGAAGAGAGCCATGGAGTTGAGATCTCCAGAGAAAAGATGGTAAAAAAAGAAAAAACTGAATTTTGTTTAAACCTGAGGTAAAAGAACCGTAGCTCTGGAAAATATGTCCTTTCCTCACGGCGGCAAAAAAAGGACTGAGAGAGAGAGGTGCCTCCCCCTCCCCTCGTCACGTGACCAAATGGGCGGGAAATGGCTCATTTCACAATTCTCTCCGAGGGGAGGGGGGACTCAATTCTTACAGGATTGAGAAAGCTCTTGGAATGTTCTTCCGCGGCAGGCCTGCCTTCCGGCAGTCCCATGTGGGACTGCACAGAAGACACGAAGATGAACCTTTGATAGGCTAATCAAATGCTTTAAGTATATGTCTACATGCTAAAAATTTCATTCAATTCTTTAAAATCTCATAAAAGTGTTCAAAAAGAAAGAACACAAAGACATTTTTGATATTACATCACATCTGGTTGAGAATATAAGTTAAGTTAAATGTCAACATAGGTAATCTCAGATCTTCACTTAGATTTCTTCTTAGCTTTGGTTTTCTTCTTCTGCCAGGGGAGATTTACTTTAAACGTTTTAGAGGCCACAGCTCCTAAATCTGAATCTGAGTCAGAGTCAGTGAGGAATTTCACATTACCCTTTTTAACCTGTTTTTAAGCCATTTTTGATCCGTCATGGAATAAACCGGTATAGGGCTGCCATTTCACACATGGCTTTCCACTTCCGGTAAAGAGCTGGATCTGAAGCGGTTTGCCATTTTAGACTGCACCACTTTTTCCCCGCCGTTTTTCGCCCGTGCAGGCAATCTCCAGCTTTTTTGGGAATGTTCGCTTTATAGCGCTATAGCGCTATAGCACTATAACAAAACACTCCAGGCATTCCAATGGCGTTGATATACTGCTGTTCCGTTTTAGCGTCATAGCGCTATAGTGCTATAAACGGCGGGGAAAAGCGCATCAGAACCGGGAAAGGAAACTGAAGACTACTCGGAAGCGGTTGACAGGTAAAATGCTTCAGCCCCGTTTCCTAAACGGGACAGAAGAGTTTTTGTCTGAAATTAAAAATATATTCCGGTAGGGAACTGGTTCTAAAACGGTTCTGTCTGAAATGACAGACCAGAAACAGTTTGGGAACCGTTCCTCTTCCGGATTATATCGTCTGTCTGAAATTCCTCAAGGATTTCACCCAAAGACACGGAAGTAGCTGTAGAAGATGAAATATCCGTATCAGATTTCTGTTGTTCGCTGTTTTTTTCCGTTTGGTTTTCCCCCGTTTTTGGTTGAGGTTTGTAAGCTGGTCCAGCAGAGGGCGCATGGCTTCAGAAATTGCAGTAGCTAACTCGCTGGTATTTTCCAGTCTTGTGACTGGTGATACTGTGCTGGCATTTCCTGTAGAGCGTCTGCCTCTGGACGCCATTTTACTCCCACGCTGAGACATTGTTTATACTTAGGTAAAAGTTTATAAAAGTTCTGAGATCTTTACTATGTTATAACTGCTTAACTCAGATGTATTCTGCTTTGAAAAGGGTGTTAATCGCCTGAATCCGGCTTGCTTCTACACTGCTGCGTCCCTTTTAAACCCTAAACTGGCTCAGATTCGAAACTCTATGCTCATACCATACTTGTAACTGAAAAGCAAATAATTCCAATTCCTAAAATCCTTGACTAATGAAACATTCTGTTTCACCCAAAAAGACAGTTTTGACTCTCAGGAAACTGATTTGTTAATATGGATTCATATCTGTTGAAGGATGAACTTTGTCTTGATTTAAACAGTATTTTTACATTATGAAAATATCATCACAGAAAGGACAGATATCTTTCTTCTGCACAAGAAAGATGTGAAAGTAACACTACAGACCTGTGTCCCCACATTTTAAAGTTTCTCTTTGCACCCAGAAGGGCTAAAAATATTTTAAATCATGATTCTGAATGGGTGGGAGGTAGACACAAGGAGCAGATGGCAGGAAGAAGAGAACCATGCCCATCATAGATGAAGCGAGCAACTATCACCTGGTCTGACATCCAAGTCTATTAAAAAAACTAATTATGTGGGTTGGCAGCATAAGGATTCTTCCCATCCCCCAACAGCCAATGTAACTATACAATTGTATTTGGGTCACTCCTACCTCTCTCTCAAATGCCTATAATTTATTACCTTTTTTGGAAGCCCATTTTTGTACAGAATGCTTTCCAAACACTTGAGGAGGGCCTGACCCTTGTTGACCCTTCCTTTTTAAACACATAGTCAACCAGACAGCCTTGTAATTATGGGTGACAGTTCCATCAAACATCTATGAGAGATGAACTTAACCTCCTCCTGTAGTGCAGAAAGGCAGCCTCCCACTGGTGGGAGGGTATACAGCTGTTTGCTCTTGAAAGAAAAGAATAATGTCCTACCTAGTAACAGGGGACCAAGGCTGTGGAATTCTCCATGTTGCTTTAATCACTGCTGCAAATAAGAGACACATGCACTGATAGCAGAGCTTCTGCTCAGGAGTCTTCTCCATATTTCCCTCTGTCAGCCCTTTGCAGCTACTATTTTCCCCCTGATGTACCACTGGAGGTCTTTAAAAATGGTAATTGTTAAAATGCTACAGTAATTACTGTTTTGTGTGTTTTTGGTTTTTTTTTTTAAAAAAACAACCCTCTAGGAGTTTTCCAGTAGTAAAAGGTAAAGATTCCCTTGCTCGAAAGCCAGTCGAATCTGACTCTAGGGTTGCAGTGCTCATCTCCAGTAGTACAGTGGGGCAAATGGCAGCCACAAGGAGCTAACAGCAAGAAAACCGTGCTAGCGCAGGCAGGACCCCTAAGGGGGCAAAAAAATACATGCTTTTCTGTCCCATCCAGATGGTATGATAATGTGCACAACTACTCTCTTTCCAAGAAGATCAGAATGAAGCATATTTGTGAAAGAGTGCCTTGATGACATGGAAATGGCAATTACAGCTTGATGTTGTGTGGACACTCCACATAAAGCTCTTCAGTCTGGGAGCCAAAGAGGGGGGGGAACACCTTAAATTTGGTTCTTTGCTTGGAATTCACAAGAAACCACTTTCAGTGCATGGTTTGTTGAAAACCATGGAGACAGCTGTTTGTAGAAGGGGAGAGCTTGAGCTAAGTCACCTTGTGTCGAAAGCACATGTGTGATATAATAGGTCTATGAAATCTCTGTAATTTATTACCAATTTATTATTACCAAATAATTGAAAATTTACATTTAATACCAAATTTAAAAATACATTTCAGCCATCTGTTAGACAGCTATAGAGTAACTGCTGACATCTCTAGATCAGTGGTTTAACAAGCTGTTCTGAGAAACTGTGGGGGGTCTTTGGAAACTTATCAGGCAATGAGGAAATCAGTCATGAAAGACAAGCTTCCTCACCCTCCTGGATCCTTCCTAGGAGTATTCAGATGCATAGCAGCAATGGGCGTGTACTGTGGTCCTGACTCCTGACTGATTCATGCAGGGCAACTGAAGGGCTCAACAGACCTATACCGAGCCTCCTGAGCCCTACGATACATACCAGGTGCCTACATTGTACACAGATTATATGGCAAGTGCAGTGGACATGTCAATATGTTAAGTAGTCCCAAAAGGTAAAAGCCACCCCTACTATACTTGATGCAATAATTTCTGGCAGCACAAACTACCTGAATTCCTTCTGTATGGGAAGTCACATATTGCCTGGTTCATATGTTTAGGGTGGCAGAATGTATCCATATTTATTTCTCTGCTGAATGAAAAAACAAGAGGCTACCAACGACTAATACATCCATTTGATCGCTCAAGTTTTGCATGTTTCTTCCCCATGAAAAGGAAAAAGAGGACAAGCAGATGCTAAGAGGCATTCCAGATATAATGACAATGCTTAAAACTATCAGGAACTCTTTACTTAGCTGTCACTTAACAGCAGATATTCTTTGCATATTAATCAAGCAATTGGGCTGCTAAAAGAAACCTGCACTAGCATATTTAACTAAAAAGCCTGGTCTGTAAATGGAACCCTAATGAGAGGCATTCAAGAAAAGCCTGGTCTGTACATGGGGAGACATTCAAGGCAAAACAGCACCAAAAAGGAGCATAAACAACAACAGCAGCAACAATTATCAACCCTTCAGATGCCAAGGCTGCATACACATAGGCCATACAGATGTACCACTCTAAAACAGGTCATTAAACCAGAGGAAGAACTACACTCCTGCTCACAGTAAAAGCAGGAAACAAAAATCCAAGACATGAACTGCAGGAAGCATTCTACTCATCAACTGATTTTTTTTTTTAAACCCCCGAGAGGGTAATTTTATTATTTTTTCATAAGACTACATAACTACAACAGAAAATAAAGGGAGGGACTACAACTAGGGATAAAGGAAAGATACCCACACTAACTAAAAACCCAAGAGTAGGAGATCATAGCCATGTTAATCTACATGTAAGTTAATATGTGTTAGTATAACAATATATTCGTGAGTTCTACTGCTTCAATATTAGTAAGTTAGTTATTTTGAGAACACTTCCTGAGCATCTTCTTTACTTCAAAGGGCCATTTCAAGAGTCCTTCTGCCCTTACTTCTGCTTTCTCTCTCTAAAATCATACAGTTTTACTTGCTCCCGCTCCCCCCACAGAGTCCTCATCCGTTCCAGAGGTGGCAGAGTCACTTGACTTTGTTTCTTCTTCTTTAAGTTCTTCCCCTGACCCCAGCTGCCGTCTCAGAAATTCCTTCGCTTTAAAGATGGAGTCAATCTTCTCTCTTTTATCGTTGATTTTTAAGATGACACCTTCAGGATTCGCCCACCTGTGTACTGTATTCCATTTGTCTGGAGAAATGAGATTAATTCCTTGTAGCTCTTCCTCTTTTGACGAATTTCAAATGGGATATCTTTTAGAGTCTTAACAGTTAAATTCCCACATTTCAGTGGATTTGCCGAAGTTGCCTTTCATATTGCATCTCTGGTTTGTCTTCTTGCAAACTTGACCACAATCTCCCCTGGCAGGCTGGTTTTTTTAATGTAATTGGAGTATGTCCGATAGGCAGTCTCCATATCTTTGACTATTTCATTCACTGGTAAGCCTGTTACTGGGGCGATGATCTCACCCAGAGTTTTCTTCAAATCTTCTTTTCCATTTTCAGTCACTCCCTGAAATCTGAGAATCATGTTGGCTTTATCCATTTGCAGCTGTAACAAATGATTTTTGTTTACCTTCCACATCTGTCATTCTTTTCTTCATCTTCTTGTTTGCAGTGTCCATCTCTGTGATTTTTTCAGTTGCATGCTCCACCTTCTTCTCAGTCTCTGCCAGCTGGTGCTGCTGCAGAGCAAAGTTTTGGTTTAGTGTGGCCAGTTGCTGGTTAATACCACTGAGTTGCTCCAGTACCGGCTTCAGCATATCCGCCAACATCTTCATGACGTCTGCTCCCTCTTCCGGTCTTGGACTCTGACTGCCTTTTGGTTTCAGCTTCCCTCGAGAAGCTGCCATGTTCCCACTTTGTTTACAGTTCAAAACCGCTTGGCAAGAGCTCAAAAGACTCGTCAGTTCAGTAAGTCTCAAGTAAGTCTCTCAAAACAAATCGCTGTTTCTTTCCCCTCTCTCCCCCTTCGCTTCGTTAATCTGCTCAAGCGCTTAGGAGGCGTCCCTCCTTGCGCTCCATTTTTCCCAAGGGGGGGATCTGTTTTAGAGAAATAGTCCATTTAATTCAAACTCACATTCATTGTTAGTCATATCTTGACCCTGCTCTCTTCATATGCTATTCCGCTCGATCTCCTGTGCTTGTCCCAGTTAGATTGGCTTGTACCCTAAGGTTACCCATCAACTGGACCATCAGGGCAGAGGGAAGCCTCTATTCTCCGGCATCAAGCCGTCGAAGAGGCTAACCCTCAAAAGCCCCCTGGCCTGGAACCCTTCACAAGGGCTTCGTGGGAGTGCCACTTGAGGTGGCCCCCCTCCAAGCCGAAGGTGTGCTAGACGCCTCCTCGGGCATCGAGGAGAGTAACCGCCATCGCCGATCCACCCACCGGAAGCCCTCATCAACAGATTTTTCTGTAATTGAAATACATACGCGTCCATATTTTATATAGAATACAGACTACATAAAGGGGGGGGGGTACATGATTAAAAAGGAAAGGTTTATTTTTCTTCCCAGCAATGCTGGTGGGAGTAAAAATAGTGGAAGAAAACCAAAAATAATTGTATTTCCCATGGATGTATCCTGTTTGCAAGAATTGTAAGTAGGCTGTAGGGCAAATGCCGAACTTGGGATGGAAAGCTGAATTTCTCTGGGGGAAAACATGTCAGGAAGCAGAGCAAACTATACTGTGAATTCTAAGTGCACAGGAAGGAATCCTGGTTTCCAACATGTCAATTGTACACTGCACAAGAGAGAATAAAAAGATATTGTCCCAGAGGCAAACAGGAAGGAACAACAATATAGGAAGACTTAAGTCCTCAAGCAGTAATCTTTAATATCTTAACACAACAAAAAGCAGAGTCTGCCTTCTTAAACTATATTTATACTTACAAATCCATTGCAACAGATCAACCAGGGACCCATGCAAACAAGGTTTGTCAAAACAGAAGAAAACTGGGCCATGGAAGCGTGTTAAAACAGGGGAATCTGTAAATATACCGATACCCATCACCTACCATTATTATTTGAGAGATGCTGCTCACCAAATGATAGTGGCTTTGTAAACTATGACATGTCTTTGTATGCCCATAATTCTAGACCATGCGTGCCCCTGTCTGTTACATACAGCAATTAGAGGCCCTTGTCCAAATAGTATCTTATATGGAAACAATGGGTTGGATTCAAACTTCTACAACTGAAGCTCTGTTTCCAGAAAAAAACTCGTCTCCCCACCCCTTCATTCTACAGCCCAGTGTGCACTTAAAAAGCCATGCCTGAAGACCAGGGACTCTTCAGCAATGTGGAATGATCTAAGGAGGGGGAGATGACCGAAATCTCTCCACACTCTTCCAGACAAGCTTCTCCCTACTTCCCACAACATCTCTTCCCATGATACATCCTGCTCTGTACATGAGGGCTGCCTGACCGTAAGGAGTGGGTATACAAGGGAAAGAATGAAGGGAAAGGTAGCCAAAATCCCACCTGTGAGCGTTGCGCAGTTTGTGGAAGTTTGGATCTCTTGAACCCAATATCTACAGCTCACTCTCGCTGGACTGCAGCATCTGATTAGCAGTTTAACATGGATTTCAAGTTATTACCTAATAAATGCCCTGTATAGTTTACTGTGGTGGCTCAAGTGGTTAAGACGCTGAACTGCAGGCTGTGGAAGGTCAGTAGTTCAGCAGTTCAAGACCCGGGTGCCGCAAGACGGGGTGAGCTCCTGTCTCTAGTTCCAGCTCCTGCCAACCTAGCAGTTCGAAAGCAAGAAATTCCAAGTAGATAAATAGGTACCACTTCGGTGGGAAGGTAACAGCGTTCCGTGCGCCTTGGTGTTTAGTCATGCCGGCCACATGACCACGGAAACGTCTTCGGACAGTGCTGGCTCTTCGGCTTTGAAACGGAGATGAGCACCGCAACCCTAGAGTCGGATTCGACTGGCTTTCGAGCAAGGGAACCTTTACCTTTACCTTTATAGTTTACTAGGAGTAATGCCCATTGTGGGAAGAAATACAACGAGATCTAGAAGGAAGCTCCTGATGAGTGTCCCGACTGTGGCTGGTGGGGCGGCAGAGGGAAGCGGAAAATGGAGGGAGGCAAGCCATGCTTCTTTCCTTCTGCTTAGCTATAAGGCAGGGCTGTCTCAAGTCATTTTGCTGCCCCAAGTGGGCAGAATGGGAGGACAGCCTCATAGTAACAGATATGGTTCTCTCCACCTCTGACTTATTTTTTGAGGGGGAGGGGGGTGTTATGCAGTGGCAGCTAAGGTAGAAAAGTACCTCCTCCTGTGCCATATTTCTGGGTTCCAAGGGTCTGGGAAAGTGGTTCCATAGCCAATTACACGGTTGCCAACTCTGGGTTGGGAAATACCTGTAGATTTGAGGGGTAGAGCCTGGGGAAGGCAGGATTTTGGGTGGGGGGGACCTCAGCAGGGTATAATGCCATAGAATC
>NW_015168055.1:1312299-1324113 GCF_001447785.1 Gekko japonicus
GCTGGGCATGGCCAACTCAGGAGCCAGCCGGAACTCCGCTCCTGTGCATTCCTTCCCAAAAATAGCTTTAAGTGTGCGGACTCTAATCTTGGAGAACTGGGTTTGATTCCCCACTCCTCCACTTGCACCTGCTGATGTGACCTTGGGTCAGTCACAAGCTCTGGCACAGCTGTCCTTGAAAAAGAGCAGTTTGTGTCAGAGTTCTCTCAGCCCCACCCACCTCACAGGGTGTCTGTTGTGGGGAGGGGAAGGGAAAGGAGTTTGTAAGCTGCTCTGAGACACCTTTGGGTAGTGAAGGGTGGGGTATAAATCCAATCTCCTCCTCCTCCTCCTCCTCCTCCCCCTCCCCCTCCTCCTCTTCTTCATCTCTGCCATCTGGAAAGCAGTTGTAATTCTGAGTGATCTTTAGCCCTCACCTGGAGATTTGTAACCATGGTTTCCCCCAACAGACACTAAGGGGAAATTTATTTTACCTCAGAACATCAACAGCAAACTGTTTAGAATGTTAGAGGGAAAGGCCAGTGAGGCCGCATATGCAAACGACTTCTGTGTTCCAAGGCAAAGGCGAATCAAGCCACATATGCAAATGACCTTTGTGTTCTGACTGGCTGTGGGGAAGAGAGGATCAGCAAACTGTTTAGAATGTTGGAGGCAGGACTCAGGCAAAGCAGCCAGTGGATAGGGAAGACCCTCTGAATGACAGATCAGAGAACGAACTGATTTTGGAGTGTGTTGGAATGTTCAGGGGAGTCCATGACCAAAATAGAATTATATATACCGGAGGATGCCCCCCTCCGAATCTGAGTATTATCAATCTAGCATAGTTTTATCCTAAGAACTTTACACGCAAGTAAAAGCACTTAGCAATGCCACTTCTGTACTCTGCTTATTCATCAAATACACCAGTAAATGAAAGTAGAGTCAGACAAGTCTGAATTAGCCCTGAAAATGAGCTCTTCCTAGTTTTGGCATTCATGTTTAGTCATGTGTCTTCTGTTAGACTTTGACATGCTTAACAAATAAAACAGATACATTACACAGTATTATGGAACCGTCTGTCCAGTAGACTCCTTAGCAAGGGGCATTGGGAGAGAGTTTTTTTCCTGGTAGATAACAAATGGAAATACCTTTTTCCACCCTTTTGAAAGCCATGCCACACCACACCCATGTCAGCAATCTGTGGTATTCAGCACTTGAGGGAGTCAAGGGTTTGTCACAGCTTGCACTGGTAAGGAAAGAACAAACAGGCACGTAATGGACATGTCTCATTTTCTAAATCTGAAAACAGGATAGCTTTTGTGAACTGTACCCTTTGAAGCTGCTAGGGCTAAGAATTAATCTTCTTTTACTATATATGTAACAGAGCAAAAAGCAGCAATAGGAGAGAGGAAGAGCTCCATCTCAAGTCCAAGGCTTTCTTTTCGCCAGCTCTGGATTAACCACTAAATCTAGTAAGCATTGCTAATAAGCCTTAGGGGGCTTAGGGAAATAACATACCAATTTACTGACTGGCCAGCAAGTAGTTTTGCTGAAGAACCACTTTTAGAAGGGAGTGGTAAGCCAAGGCTACAACCTCGGCCCCAGAAATGGCCTGCTGGCAAGTTCTGCAACTGGAACCCACATTCTATCCAAACTGAGTTAGTGTGAGCTAGCTCACAGTTTTTTAGCCTCTGGCTCACACATTTTAGTCTTAGCTCACGAAGGATGGCTCCAGAGCAAACTAATTTATACAGTAGCCAAATACTTGCTCACAACTTTAATGCCAGTCACTCACAAAGTAGGGTTTTTGCTCACAAGACTCCACAGCTTAGAGGGAGCATTGATCCACACCCCTCTCACCTGTAACCAGGCAGCTAAAGGGCTGGACTTGGCTCATACAGTGTAGGCTGATGATTCTTTATAGCCTAGGGAGATTTCCTATTCTTGACTCACAACAGAAAGGGCATTAGTCACACGTTCCCTCAGTTTCTCTTATTCCTTTAACCAAGGTGGGGAAGGGAGGTACATGCAGACAATTCTTCCCATTACTACCAGAACTAATAGCTTTTTGCAGACCATTTTGGAGCTTGGCATAGCATCCGGAAACTCGAAGTTCTTTTTAAAAAGAGCAGGTTTCTAACCCTCATTCTGTGGATGCATGCTTGAAAGAGCTTCTAGTAACTTGTATGATTGCAGACCATTTCTTTATGACTTCCAGTTAACTTTCCCAACCATGATATTGCTCACTGCCATATTTCATAGAAGCTCAAAGTATCAAGAAACACCCAAATGAAAAAAGGAAATTATATAAACACAACCACCCCTGTACATTGTATTGATTTGGCAACGTTCATTTTAATGACACAATGCTCATGGCTTCAATTTTTTTGACATTTACACGTGCTAATTCTCTTCTTTTAACAACCATGCTTCATACAATGTTCCACTGAAATCTTTTATGTTCAAGTAGAAAGTACAATTTATCAAAACAATTTTTCCTCCAACACCCAATCATTTACAAGTTCTCTTAGCATCAACAGCTTGTTAAAAAAAAGTGAACTATCAATATTCAAAGTTTGCAGAATTAAAACAATTGGCAATATAGTTGTCTGGTGTGACTGAACAGCTAGGGTACAATAGCGAAAAAAGACTACTGGCCATGATTTACATAAGGCAAATATAGTAGAGTACAAATTCAAAGATCCTAAAATACTTCCAAACCATGTTATCACTTCCCAGCAGACAATGGTTTTTAGGAAAAAGTGGCAATTGTCAGTATGCGCTAGCAAACGGCCTGCTTCTTTGTGGTATTTTTGTATATGATAGCCAAAGTGGTTTTAAAGCTGACTCTAAGAATAACACTGCAGTCAGAGTTTCATATCATAATATGGATTCAGAAATGCTAAATTGTCTTGGTGACCAAGTGAATCTGAGTTCTTTCATTACAAGAGTACCAACACATAGAAGATCGTTTCAGAGGGTAGCTGTGTTGGTCTAATGAAGAACAGCTAGATTTTTTTAAAAACAATTTTTAATTTTCACAACAAGCAAGCATAAAATTGGGGTACAACATTTCAATCTTTCTTTTCCTCTATTAAACTACCTCATACATTAACTAAATCTATATCCTTTTCCCACCTGTTATATAACATTTGCAAATATATAGGTATACAGTTTCTTTTATTCTACTAATATATGTTTTATTTAACATATTGTTAAATTCTTTCTTTGTATATATAAAAAGGCATAATTCTTTATTTTCTTCTGGATATTAATGTAATGGTCTTACTCCATTATGAATCTCAGAAATTCCCTCAGAAATTTCCCATCCCTTTTGTAGCTTTCCTCTTTTTGATTTTCTGATTTCTCCTCTTAAGTTTTAAAGTCTTAATTCTGTGTCTTTTTCCATTATAAGTGTAGAAATCTTCTTATAAACATCTGTACTCAATCTTTAGAATAGTTTGTGGATCCAAGTGTTGGTTTCTTTTGTCTCTCTGAGGTGACATGTGACTCCTTATTTTGGCAATTTCATCACCAATGGTTCTTTTATAAAATCTCTGATGCACATTTGTGGAAGTTTTGTTTCTCTTTATAGGCGCAAAATCCATTCTGTGGATTATGTCACCTTGGTTGTAGGTTTCCTCTATATCCTCTACACAGTTATGTCTTTTTTCCTCCTCTTTCCAGACTATCTGAACTGTTTCCTTCTTAGTTTGTTGCATCAGCATTTCTGTTGTGTAGGGTAAAAAATTTCTTTGACCACCCTTTTTACAGCTACCATAACTGTGCTTTGAATTAAATATATGCAGATCTTTTAAAGAGACCTGTAATAATTCAATGCTTATAAGTTCCATTGTATCTGAGAATAAAGCCTCTGGCACCGTTTGAAGTCTATCTGTGCCATCCATTTTTCCAACAGCGTGTTAAAACCAAAGAATCTCTAGAATAAATAAATAAAATATTTTCCAACAAAATTTTTACAATGGCACCACGTCCAATAAGCATCTATCAACAATTGTTATAGTCATATTAAACACAAAGACAATATCAACGTAAGTCAGAAATGTTATTTATTCTTTACAGTTCAAGACATTGTGGTCAGAACAAGATGGAGATTTGTAGTTTCAGTAAAGGAAAACATAAAGTTGTTATGGGAATGTAATAAGTCAAAAAATCAGAGTAAGGTCCAATTTTCTTTTTCCCCTTAAGAGATCAAGTCTTTATATTTAATTTATTTAAAGTATAATCAACTTTAGTCCTTATTTCAGCAGCTTTGGTTTAATGCTTTAGAAGGTCTTCATGTTGTTCCAGCTGCTTTCTTTTTATTTCCAGACAAGAAAAAAAAGGGGGGGGGAGTCCATTTCTGTTCACTAAGATTCAGAGTCAAATTCAACTAGTTTTTCTCCAATTTTATATTTTATATTCCACAAAATACAGTCTTGGACAAGATCTTTCTCTTTATTTTCTTTGCCCAAGAGGCTATTTGAGAAGTTGCTTTGAATTCTTTTTGTAGCCGCTGGAAAGGAAGGAGGAGAGCAGGAAGTGAATTCTTCACCCCTCCATTTCAATATCTTTTTAAACTTGAAAGGGGCTTCACGATAGATGGTAGACTCTCTGATGTTACTTTACAATGTACTCATGGTGTTGTACTTCATTGATGGTATGGATGAGGTTCCAGCTTGTCCCCTCCTGTTGGGCAGTCAAGACTGCACGCCCATGTCTGACATGGACGCTCTCAGCCGGCTCCTGCATTGGGGCAAATTCGGACCCTGCGCCTGCTTGCTGCCACTTGCGGGGTTTCCCCCCCCCCCAATCAAGCCCCTTGCAATGAGCTTCTCTACAGGAAGCTCATTTGAGTTTGGGAGCCGCCGAACCCTCCTAAACCAGCTGGCGATCCGGGCAGCACCAGGAGATCTTCCCGGTGCGACCGTTCCCATAGTGCTGAATCCCGCCTCGAAGAACAACTAGATCTGAGGATAGATTTAGGTGGGTAGCCGTGGTGGTCTGAAGCAACACAGTAAAGTTTGAGTCCAGTGGCATGTTTAAGACCAACAAAATCTTATTCAAGGTATAAGCTTTTGTGTGCAAGCATACTTCTTCAGATACAGTGAAACAGTGTATGTATATATTTATTACAGTCATTAGACCATCTGTGTACATGAAAATTATAATTAAAAATTCTTATATAAAAACAAAATACAAAATATAAGCAGAATTCAAATTTGAGCCTAATTATAATGAAATTTCCATATCCTCATGATCAACATACAAAATCTAGCAACTTGGTAAGTAATTTTAGGATTCAATACAGAGGTGATAAAATGAACTGCATCACTTCAGACAGCAGGTGGGGGATTCTAACTTTGAGTGATCCTTTGTATTAAAAAATCTAATGCAAATAAAAATCTAGCACACTAGGGAAAAGGTTTTATCCTCTCTTTGCTTGTTGTGTTGGTTTTCAACTTACAGGGAGTTTTTAAACACAGGAGATTTCCAAAATGTGATCCTTCAACCTTCCCTGCATGTGGGAAACAGGCCTAAAGCAAAAAGAAAAGTCTGGAAAACAGCCCCTCTCTACAACTAGCCCCTCTCTACAAAAGACTACATGCAAGTGCATTGTGAATGAGACTTCTATCTGGGACCTAAAATTCAGCTAAAAAATAAGCAATGTGATACACAATTTTCTAAAACAGTAAAAAAAGTTAAATATTTAAGAAATGTACAGAGTACTGCCTGAGGTTGTATCAAGTGTTAAATTGATATACTTTATATAGTGCTAAATTGATATACTTTAATGATGCATTTTTATTTTGCAAGTAATAAAGGAATTAAAAAATAATTTGACCACCCCTTCATTGATACAGATATCCCTCCCACTGTGCCCCTCAACTGTGTCCCTGGGAGTTGGTGTACCCCCAGGAACAGCATGGTGAGGTGAACTTTACCCTCCCCCCCCTTCCACTGGTATAAGTGTGTTCTGCCAGAGGACATGATCAGAAACAAAGGCAGGATTTCCAGAAGGTCTCCCATCCAAGCACTGACCAGACTCATAACTGCCTAGCTTTAACAAGATTGCTGTTCAATGCATTTTCCCAGCATACCCTTGGTTATGCAGCTTCAATAAGCTGGCAGAAGCACGCCCAATTTTCAGACTTTTGGCCTAAAATCACAAGTTACTATACAGCAGAATTCATTCCAATTTGGAAATGGATTAAGAGGAAGAAGGTTTAGCATCCCCATCTCACACTAGGGGAACCCTCTGGTACTAATGCTAAAGAATGGATGAGGTCATGGTTGCAGCAAAAAGTAAACACGGCCTTCGAGAGTATCAAGACGATCTCTGAAAGCTGTAAGCAACACAGTGCTTTGCTCATACAATACCCTTTTTAAAAAATCCAAGCAGCCAGCATGGCAACTTTCCAATCCAACCCTGAAACGGGGGATGAGGAATGTCTACAAAAGGCGCTCCTTCAAAGGCTTCTAAACATTCAAGCCAAACATTCACTTGAAAAGGGCAAGGCATTGTTTATTAACTTGCTTGTATCAGTGTAATCAGACTAGTAATCATGAGCAAAGTTAATGATTATCCCATGAACACCACCTGCATAGTGTTAGAAGGACTGGTCTTTCTTGCCAACAGTATTTTTATATAGGCTCATAAAGCTTAGGACCAGAATCCTTCAGGTTTCAGGAAGCTTTGGTATGAAAATTTTATGTTTCCTTTTTCTAGATCACAATCTTCTAAATCAGGAAAAGGGGGGCCAGGCTTCGATACTATATTCCTTCAAAGGCTTAAAACTATACTAACTGGGCAAAGCATCCTGAGAAAGTCCACTTACAGCATTATTTTAGAACTAAAACACATTCCATTTAAGAGAAGAGTTCAGCCACTAGCCATGAGCTTTCAGCAAGACATTGGGCTTGGGGGAGACGTCCAGACATAAATTCAACATGCAGTTTTCCACAAACAGTTGTGAATTACTGTCTTGTATACAGGGGTCATTTCGTAGAAAAAGAGCTAGGGGAACTCATTAGCATAACTCATTAGCATATGCCACACCCCCTGGCATCAGGGGCCTGGCAGTGGACCTGCAAGGCCGGCGGGAGTGCGAGGAAGCCCCGCCAAGGCCCTCCCTGGCTGCAGGCAGGCAGGGGTGGGGAGAGGCGGGGAGGAAGCAATTTACCCTCCCTCTTCTCCTGCCTCCTCCTGGCTGAATGAGGGCAGGAAGCGGGGCGGCTGGAAGCAGGGGGCGGGGCTTCGTCATGTGCCCCGCCCCCCGTACCTCACCTGGAGGAACTGCATTCCCTCGCGATCCCCCCCGAAATGACCTCTGCTTGTATATATATTTATACACCACCTTTCTCCCCAGTGGGGGGCAATGAGGAGCCCAATGCAGCTTAAAGAGATGATAAAAGAAGGAAAGGACAGCAACCCTTTGAGAAAGGGTCAGGCTGAGGGTGTGCGTAACTGGCCCAATGTCACCCAGCAAGCTTTCGTGGCAGAACAGAGATTCAGACCTGGGTCTCCCAGATACTACTCTGATGCTCTAACTACTATACTACACACACCTTGTTCTTCCCCCACTACTACAACAATTTATCTCTCCCCACCTTCCAACATCAAGGTGCCATATGCTGCCATTTTTTTATTGAAAGACATCATCTTCATTCTTGCCCTGGCAATTCCATTTGTCTTGACCCTCAACAGTTTACTGCACAGGCACACAAAACCTTTCCTTAGTTGAATACAAAATCACAAGGAGTCCTTCTCCTCCCTGTAATTTCAATCAGATTTGGCTGATTTTCACCAAACTGAAAAATGCACAATCCAAGGAATAAACCTGAATTTTTGACATAACTTAAATAAAAAGACAATGTCACCAGCTTTAGCAGACAAACTAACTGAACATCATTTTTAAAAACTGTAATTTGGCCATTTTACAACAATATTTTTCTGGAAATTTGGCCAGATTACATCCTTCACAAAAGGTACTTCTTCTGTGCCAAATTTCAGAATGATGGGGGCAAAATGTTTAAATCTGATCAAAAATAGAATGTCCAGGCATTACATAGGGAGAAGGCTGTTTAATTTACATAACTTGTGCAGATGTAAATTTGGCTACATACCCAGAGTTGAGAACCCTTTGATTGAAACTTTATTTTGATACAAGATCAAGCTCCGAAGAATCTGTGACAAACTAGGACTCTAAAATCAAACCTAGATCTAAACCTACTCGGACTAGTTAAGCTGGACCACCACACAAGTGGTTGGGACAGATTACTGGACAGTAAACTATTATGTCTGGGTATCACCCATGACGTGATAGAAGTCATGAGTAGACAAGAACTGTCACAGTTTATTAGAAGACATTTGAGAGACTTTGACTACAAGAGCACATCGCTTAGAGCCCGCAAAGTGTGCACAACCTTCTCAGTAGGCATTCAGCCTCCAACAACAATGCCAAACTACTTATCTGAGATAATTCTTCCGAAGTATAGAAGGGCATTCATGCTGGTGTGCCTGATGCCAGGAAGATTTGATGAGATTTCATACTCAGATCGACTCAGTAATTGCAACAGCAGTAAAATTGACTCTGTGGATCATATTTTGCTTGATTGTCCCAAATTTTCAGCTCTAAGAGATGAACCGATCTCCCCTTTAATTAATCAGGACTTCCTCTCTTCAGAAGCAAATTCATCCTGGTTATTTAGAGATGAAGACAAACAAACTACACTGTGTGTGGCAAAATTTCTAGTAGCTGTTGTTGAATCACATGACAACTTTTGCAGTAGCAACCTTTAAATTCTTCCATGTTTTCCTGTGGAATGAGGTTTATTGTGGGATGAGCGTTTGCTGTTCATGACTCCATTTGCAAAAACAGTAAAGGCAATAAACAATAAACACTAACTGGACGATAGTTGGCTACACAATTTCTACTCTATATATATTGGGTTAGGATTCTACAAATTTCTTCCAATGCAAAGAGCCTTGGGTCAATAGAACCCACCTATCTACCAGCACAGGGCCCTGAGGAAGGTTCTGGGTTAGAATACTATCTCCAAAGGAACCAGCCCATTCCCTGGATAATCTCTGACTTTATTTTAGTGAAACAAAACAACCACACCTTACTAACATTTTTCTAGTTTCAACAAGCTGCTGTACTTTGTTAACAGAACTGCAGCTTAAGGTTTCTTCGAGAAACTATGAGTGACAATTACTGTAAACTTCCTAGATCATTCCCTTTATCAACCACTCAGCATGCATGTGCAGCTCACCAGAAGTCTCACCCAGTTTTTAGTCATTTCACCATAAGGTTTAAGAAAAAATGACCCACTTGAACTAGTCTTGCCCTCCAGCTAAAGAGGAAATGGCTGTTTTACATCTGAACTTGAAAAACGTACTAGGACACACTGTTCACATACATACTGTACAGGCAGATCCACAGAAAAGCAGCCCGGTGTAAAGTTTTGAACTTTGTTATCTACAGCATGATCAACAAAAGCAGTCTGGATTACCAAATGAACTTAATATTGTGGCAACTTGTGATAAAACATGGAGAAGTTTAATAGAACACAAAAAAACAGGACAAATCCCAAGATAACACGCAGATATTGCTGACTCTTTACACAAATGTTGTAAAGACCAGGTGAGCAAGCCCAGCCTGTAGACAGAACTGGTATGCTATACTGAAGTTTCTGCCAGCTGTTAACTCTGACTGTACACCTGGAAGAGCAGTGACAATAATAATCTGATAATCTGCATATACTTTTAAATATAAGTGTTATCTGCCCAACTAGAGAACTTTAATTACACTGTATTACAACTGATCAGCTAACCAACCATTAGCTAACTGGGGACATCATATTACCTTCGAAATAATTTTATTTTTAAAAAGAAAATATAAAGAAGGAACAGGAACCATATGACCATATAGAGCCCCACACTGAAAGTTGGGGAATTCTGCAGAATTTGATGCAGTGCAAGTGGTTGCGGATGGAAAGAAAAATTGGCAACATCCTGTACCTGCCACACCTTCAGGATTAGGAGGGGCCAACACACCATCTAGAGTCCATTCTTAGAGGCCTGGACAGGCCTTAGACTAGAGATGTGAAAGGGCTAACAGAGAACCCTTGGTCTTCCCCATTTCTACTGACCTCCCCTGTAGCCTGTTAGATAGTAGGAGGGGCTAACCTGTCTTCTCAGACTGGAGTCCCTGGACCTTATGAGGAAGACTCCTGGGATATGCTCACACCTTCCACTTTCTGCCTCCCTGAGGTTTGCCCCAACCTCCTGGGTTGATTGCAGAAGCTATTGTCAATCAGGTGTGACTGGGCCATGCCAGCCTTGCCCTCTACCTCCTTTAAGTGGCTACCCTGCCTCCCCCCAGACAACTGGTGCTGGTATATTAAGGCTCAGAGCAATCCTATGCAGCTCCTCCCTTATCCAACCCTGCTGGGTCAGGCATACCATTGGTCTCTTGGGCAGGCTTACCTTCAAATAGGCCTACCACCTGGAGGACAGACTGTCGTACTGTGTTGACCAATGGAGTGGGGCTGAATTGCAAGAGCCGCAGCCAGGCATGCTGTTCCAGCTGGCCATCTCCTCCTCTGGTAAGTACTATCCCAGGAAAGATCTCAGATCTATTTGGTATAATCTAATTCAGGGGTGTCAAACTCATTTGTTATGAGGGCCAGACGTGACATAAATGAGACCTTGTTGGGCCGGGCCATTTGTCATAAAATGTAATGCTAGGTAGCAGTGATATAAACTTTATAAGGGAAACAACTACAATTAAAGATTTTTTTAAAACTTAGAATAAGACATGCTTATAATGTTAGCACTCTTGAAATATTTTGTTTATTTAACCATCTCTGATAACTGACACCTCTTGCTCTGAATTATTGCATCAAAATCTGGAGACAATGTGCTGTGGCAATCTTGAATATGCTGTTCATGTGTGTATCTGTAACTTGCAAACCTACTTTTGATTTATTGACATTCAATACAGAAGTCTCATGGTCAATGCTCTGAGCCCAAGACCTAAGGGAAAACATGAAATGGCTGGGCATTGCGAGCTTTTGCACATGGGTCACTTTATGTGATGGTCAAGAACAGGTGAAGGCACCATGACACAGACTGAGGGTTATGTGTTTGTATACAAAACTACAGTCTTCCCCAGAGAAATAACTACAACTCCTATGAGGCAGTGCAAGAATAGTGAGACAGCAATGTATAGTGGTCAGTATCCGCCTTCTATCCAGGAAGTCTAAATTCAAAATCCCCAGCCTACAAAGGAAATGTGCTGGGTGAACTTGGTCTGGACACACACTCTCAGCCTAATCCACCTTACTGGCTTGCTGTTATTCCTCATCGAAATAGTTCACATTGTTTTCCTACTGAGAAAGACTGGATCATGAGGGCATGACTACAGTGAGAAAGAGGAGGGGAACCCAGTTGCACCCAGGAGAGCCCTGGCATAACGAGCCCAACAAAACACACACATTCTTTCTCTCTCTTTAGCAAGACAAAAAGCTTATACCTTGAATAAAACTTTGCTGGTCTTATTTATTTATTTCCGCTTACTACCCCGCTCTAACCCCCTAAGAGGTCTCTGAGCGGCTACAGTTACTCATTTATCCCTAACCTATGGCCACAATTATTATTAGGGGTGGGGACAATCCCTACCGGCACCCAGTGGAGGGGTTTTTCTCCCAGGTCGGCTACGTCGACTTCGGCGTCACTCGGCTTTTGGCTCCTTTCTGGCAGTCTTAAATGTGCTTTGTATTCTCTCCCATTCAATTAAGGGCACTGGGCAAAGTAAGCTTTTGCTCTTT